>NW_010227788.1:28489-75834 GCF_000690775.1 Eurypyga helias | reverse complement strand
CCCTGCCTGTACTTGTGCTTTCCCTTAGCCGTAACACATAGACAGGGTTCTGAGTGAGAGCCCTGGATCTGTGCAGCAGTTGCTGAACAGGACAGAGAGGAAAGAGGGTGCCTTCAGGCGCATGGGGCAGCTCAGGATGTTAAACACATTTAGTTGGGTGTGTGCAGGGTGAGTCTGCCCTGAAACGGGTAGGAGCGAGGTGAGCACATCTGCCCATTCCTTAAACCAACAGAGCGTGTGAGAAGTCTGCAGGGGAGGCAGCCTGCACCTTCCACCTCGTCCGCCAGCGTGCAGCGTTCAGCATCCCGTCGTGGTGCCGGCTCATCCAGGAGCCCAGTCCCTGCAGTCGTCAGTTCCCAAGGCCATCCCTCTTTCTTCAGGGTGGTGGCACTGAACACAGTTAAGTCTCTTCCCGCCTCCTCCCATGCCTTGGTGAACCCGTGGTGGTTTGGTTTGGATGTCCTTTTGCACTGATGATGAAATAATTGACTCTGACCCTTTCAACTGCCAACTGTGATTTACAGCCGGGTCACCTGAACCCACCCAGTACGCTTGCACCGCCAGACCTGATTTTGTTTGTTCTGTCCGGCCGCCCTCGCGGTGAGTCAGACATCTCTGAGCAACTCCGTCTGCCTCCTGGCTTTCACTCCCAGGAAGTGAGAGACCGAAGGAGGCTCCCCCAGCCCACCCCAAGGTGTGGAGTGGGAAGTTGGCCGGAGGGGGTGTCTGCTGTGGCCTCCTTTCTCCTCCCCATGAAACACTCCGATGGAAGGGATGACCTTGCTTATTTGGACAAGAATAAGCCTTTTTGCAAAAACTTTTTCTTCCGCTTGAACAATGCAACGTTTCATGGTCCAAGCATCAGTGTAGCTGCGGTGTTGGCCTCACAGCTACCAACTGAACCAAACTTGGCTGCCTCTCCCAAGGATTCAGTGCCCTTTGTTTCTTTTCCTCCATCCCCCTTCCCTGTGTCCCGCCAACGAGGATTTCCAGCTGGACACTGAAAACTATGTATAAAGGTGTCTGTGCCACTAACCAAGTATTTCTCTACCTAATTTAGCAGAGCTTCCTTTGGCAAAAGCCCAGCTGGCAGCGGCATGCCACGTTTGGGATAGTTTTCATCAACAGCTGTAACAAAACCAGCTGCGTTTCTTTGATGCTGCGTGCGAGGGCCTTGCAGCATCCTGTACGTTCCTTCCAGAGAGCCTCAGCACGGGGTTTGGGGGGCTGGTGCACCAAAATCTGCTGAGGGGTTTCCCTATGAGCCTCCGCGGGGTTTGGCTGAACTTCCATGGATGCTGTCCGCAAGAAAAGATGGACTCGCTCTCCTTTAATGAGGTCTTTCGGTGTAATACTGGCTGGTGCTTTTGCCCTTCAGCAATTTTGGACCCCCCAGTCCCAGGGCCCGTGGATCAGGCAGGCATTTCGCAGAGCGCTCACCTGAATAACCGCTTTTTGTGCTGGTTTTTTCCTCGTTCAGGGAGAGGCTCTCCGGCATTTCTGTGATTCACTCACCGCGTGGTTCACTCCGGACAGCTCACTCGCGGTGACTAACACCGGTTTGCAGCGCGCGATCCCTCACCCTCCGTGACCCTGAACAGTTTGAGTGCAGAATGGGGTTTGCCCTGGTGTGAAAATGAGCCAAGAGAAGGGTGTCACGATTCCCAGGAGCGCGCAGACGGGCAGCTGCTGGGAGCTTTGGAGGAGAGGGAAGAGGCACAGGGAGGACAGAGCCCACCTATTCCCGTGGGTTGGTACCTGCTGACTTTCTCCCTGGCAGCCAGCCTGGCTCCGTCAGGGGGGTTCCTGCCCATCCTCTGGTCCCACGAGGGGCAGGAACTTTCTTCAGACCAAACCTTGCAGGTTGGACGCCCCAACCTGCTTCTGACCGTGGACGCAAGACGGACCTGTCACCGCTGCGGGCCGTCCCGCAAAGCAGGGGCTGCGGCACTTGGCGCCCCTCTCGCGCCTCGATGACGGCCGCGGGAATAACAACACGCACGGTTTTAATGCCGCAGCCAGCTTTGGCGGTGCCACAGAGACCCACCGCTTGCCTGGGAGAGGTGGGGACTCCAGCTGGAACGAGGTATGATCTCTTATCAAAGGACTCCTCGATTTTCTCCGTGTATTCCTTTACTGTCCTCATTCGGGACGGAGGCTTCTGGATGCTCGAGTAACTCACATAAAACCTATTGAAAGTTCTCCTGTGGGACGTGGTGCCTGTTTCCCTCCGACCGTACCAAACGCACAACGTGCTCTTGAAGTCAGCCATCCGCTTTCGCATAAACCAGTGCAGTACTGCTGGTTAAACAGTTCCAAAAGGAAGGAGAAAACTCAAGAGTTTTAACCAAAACACCCAAGTATTCAGTCCCCATGTTCCCACACCGTCACTTTCAAATAGCCAAGCGGCTTGGGTTAGGTGTTTCTGCTGCACGGAGAGTTTGAGGAAGCACGTATAGCTCCGGGAATTCTGCCAAAGCAGGTTTAATACTCTTTAATACAAAGTTTAATACAAAGCAGGTATGCAAAAAAGATGCGGCCTTGGAAGCGGCGGGTGCCGTAGCAGAGGAGGTGTGAGCGCGGCGTCGGGCTGCATCAGAGGTTCGTTCCACCTCAGTAACTGCTGGTTAGAACAGGTATTTGCAACTTTGCAAACAACATCGTTGCGGGTCAATTTGTCTTTTCACCAAGCTGACGGGATCTGGACCCCGACTCGCTGAGGGTCTCCGAGGAATCCTGCTCCTGGGCTAACTTCAGTTTTACCTCGCTACCAATCGTGATGACGATGTAACAGACAGGTTTTCCTCCCGATTAACCAAAAGGATGCATCTTGCTGTAATTATCACCCTTCATTTAGCATTTTGAGGCCACTTACCCGTTTCCACAGACGCTGTATCAGGGCTCTGTGCATCGCTCCAGGCAGCACGTGTCTCCCAGGGCGAGAGGCTGGAGAAGGGAGTGGAGCAAGGGCTGCAGCCCCACCAGGCCGTGGGGTTGGGGGTTTCTGCCCACCCACACATCTGTAGGGGAGAGAGCTGGGGCTTTACCTCGGTTTCGGCTTTGTGGGCCACGTCTGCGCGCTGCCTGCCCCACCCTGAGCAGCACAAACTGACACGTTAACCGATTAATTGTATTCAGCTTTTCTGTTTCCCTTGTTTGATTTTTAGCTGACTGTGGAATCAGCTACCCTTTCCGTGGAGGTCTGGAATGAAGGTTTTGCTCTGCAGAATGGGGTCTTTTTATTATTTTCTAAGGATACCGCTGGATTCCCAAGGTGTTCCTTCCCTCTCCCCTTCTCCCAGTACTCTGAATCTGAAGAGTCACACGGTGTTTACGGTAGCTTTGAGGGGGTGTGTGGGGATGCGTCCACTTTGTTTCCCCATCTCTCATCCCAGCCTATTCTGCAATAAAAAACTTCTCACTCCCACCTCCAACAAACCCTTTGGGCCTAATTCCTGCCTATTCCCTCCCTCCCCCTTTCACCACTGATTTGTAGGAAGTTGCTCATCGGTTTCTGCTGCTTCCTGGGTGAGGAGACCCACTGACCCTAGCAAGGTGTCCAGTGCTGACCAAGACATCCCTCTGGAGTAGAGGTCAGGCTGAGGCAAGCTCCTGGGGGATGCACACCTGCCCCACGCGGGTGTCTTGGATGCTCAAGGGTTCTCTTGAAAGGCACTGGATACCCAAGCAGGCACCAGGATCTGTTCCCAGTGTGCACATCTGCACGGAAGCGCCGACCCCTGAGCCGAGGTGGCTTTAAAATGGGGTGGTGTCTCCCCCATAGCCTTGCTGCCGGGGTGTGGCGACGCTCGCGGGAGCATCCCTCGGCGCGGCCACATGATGCTCGCGGGAGGATCCCTGCTCGAAGCGGACGGCGGGAGCTGTGTAACACTTCCCAGAAGTGCAGTGGGTGACCTGCAACGCCCCGATCAGATCTCTGGGATTTCGGTTCTCCACGTGTGGAGGGGATGGCATGCCGGGAAGGCTGGGCATGAGGCCCGTTCCCAGCAGGATGCGAGCTCGTGTGACTCCCGAACTGGGGTGGATAATCAAACCCTTGGTTCTCATGAGACACATGACACATCAAGGAAATAGGAGACATCATGTGAATTTTGGAGTGCTTAAGATGGTCAGTTTTCAAACAAAAAGGCTTTTTAAGAGCCAAATAGCCCAGCTGAACGAGATCAGTGTATAGCCCGGAGCTCTAACAGGGTGAACCCTGCTCCATTCATCCCATCCCTCCATGCAGGGTGTTGGAATTGACTCTGGCTTGCACCCAGTTTGTCCACCTTCAGCTCTTCAGCCCAGCTTCAGTCGGCTGTAATCCCTGCTTAACGAGTTAACGCAATTGCTTAACGAGCAATGGCTCTGGCTGCTGGAAGGCAGTTTCTATAGAGGCGTGGAGCAGGGAACAGCACAGAGGCAGCCCCGCCAGACCCGAGCCCAGTGAAGCAACTGCGCCGAATCCTTCCCCAAGATCCCGGCTTGAACCAGCAGACGGAATCCTGAAACCTCATCTGGACTGATACTAGAGGGGGGAGGGAAACTGCAAACACTTTCTGATTTCAGCTCTCTTAGAGAGGGAGGTAAGGATTATATAGGGGAGAAGAGAGAGGTCTTCATTCCGACAAGGGAACTGCTAACGTGGTTCTCCTGAGGTAGGCAAGGAAGAGGGTGGTGTATTTGCTCTCACGGGAGAAGAGAATGCAGTTGGGAAGGTGCTGTTGCCACCTCCCTCCCTGGCTGCTCTCCGCCACCGCCGTCCTGCGTGTTGCCCTTGCCATAACGCTCCCCCTTCCTGCGGTTTCCATTGGCCCTCAGTAACCAGTTGTCTATCGCTGGGGATCTTAAGTCTCAAAATAAACTAAGTGACACCTGAAACATCTCTGCTTCCAAAACACCGTGAGAAGCCCTTTGACAGGAGCAGACTGTGGTCCTGCAGCCTGAGAGGGCAGAGCAACCGTGACCTGTAAGGAGAGGGACCTCAGCGGGCTCGGCCAGTTCCTCGCCAGCCCTCACCCGTGACACCCCTCTGCACTGGTGGAGCACCATGGCAGCTCCACTTTTTTTTTCGCAGCCAGCGAGCGACACGGGGGTTTGCGAAACCGCAGCGTGTGAACCCGCCCCGCCACCAGCGGCCAAGCAGGCCGCGCTCCCCGAACAGCCGCCCGAGCTCCGTCGTGCCGAGGAAGGCTTGTCTCCTTCCCTGCCCCACTCAGGCTTGGCTGGGAAGAGATCCGAGCCGGGAAGGGCTGCGGGGCTGGGCAACTGCCAGGAAATCTGAACCCTCCAGGCAGGTCTCGGGCTCAAAGGAAGATCGTACCCAGCTCAGGTCTAAGTCCCCATCTTATGGTCCAGGACATCACCGTGTGACCCACAATGTGGCCCTGACCCAGATACCTCATGCAGACACAGTGCAATCCGAGCAGAGGCAGAACGCCTCCTGTGCCCCAAGTACTAACAGCGGTGAGAGCATGAACGCTTCACTCCCGATTGTTCTTACTACTGAAAAAGGTCTTTAGAATAAGTCTTCTTACATTTCAGCCACTATATAAAGCGCTTCTGGAGCATTTCCAATTTGGGAATGCTGCTCCCAAGACGTATTCTGCATTAAGTGAGCCTGGGAGAACTGAGGTGGAGACAAAAGATCTCGGGAGCAGAACATACCCTCTCCCACCCGCGTGCTTTAGGAGTCATGCTCCATCTTGTGCTGTTTGTGATGCAACCAACGGCCTGAGCTGTGCCGAACGCCTGGCCCAAAATTCAGAACTGGAAAAAGTGAACCCGCCCAGCTCCTTGTGGTTAGGACATACTCCTGTGAAGTGAGGGAGGTGCGTTTGAAACCCTGAGGCTGAGAAAGGAAACTAAATCAAGCACCTCCTGTGATGGGCAAGTTCCCCAACCACAGCGCCAGCACGCAGGAGCAGCAGGCTCCGTCCAAAGGGCTGAAGGAGGAAACACCCCTGCACCAGCTGAGGAGCAGCAGGAGTCTAAGCAAACCCGTTAAGCTCGGTCTTCCCTTCTGGCTCTCCGCCCCTGACGCAGGGTGGCAGGCTACCTACAGCCCCGTGCTCTGAAACCTAACAGGTAACGCTGGGCTCTGGCTCGCTCTCCTGGATAAAGCCAGTTCCCTCCCTTAATGCGGGCACTGTGCCCGCACAGAACAGCCCACGTTCTGCGCTGGTGCTGGGCTGCAATCAGCACTGCGTGGACATCCTTCCGCCTGCGAGGAGGTGACCTATGACCAGTTTCCACACTAATGGGGCTGGTTTCTAACCCGATGACAAGGTAGTGGGGAGGCCTGGGCTGCTCTGCCACACCCCAGGCTCATTCTGCAGCACCCCTCACTCACATCTTGGGTGGCAATTTGCCAACTTCTCCCAAACCTCTCTGGCCCAGTACTGCACACCAGCCCTTGAGGAACAAAGCACAGTCCGGAGAGGGACATGCTATCCCTGAGAGAGCAGTTTCCCATCCCCAAGACAATCAGCCATCCTGGGGCACAGACAGACACTGTTTCCATCACAGGAAATACTTCAATTGGAAGCTCCTCAGGCACCGCCTGTAGCACATCCTCATCCTAGCATCAGTGCTGTCCACAGACCAGTAAGACCTTGGGATGCCTGCAAGTGCTACCGGCAGCTTGGCAAGATGCGAACCTTTGTGCAAAGCTGACAGACGCCCCTACCATGCCGTGGGTTGGGACAGCTGAGACACAGCCCGCGGTTCTTCCCTTCCTCAAGCAGCAGCACAAGTATGACATCACTGAGCAAAGCTGCAACACGATCTGCACCCGTACAAAATGCAGCATTAGGGCCCTTGGGCCGACCTGCTGCAGCCGCTCAGCAGCGCACTGCTCTTCTGTAGTGTTTGCAGAGGGTTTGCTCCCCAGGCACACATGCGATCCAACCTTAATTACCAGTCACTAGACCTCAAAATGCTTTTGCAGTTGTTCTCTGAGCTTTACTTCTCTGACAGACAGGGTAGAATCACAGAATGGTCTGGGTTGGAAGGGACCTTAAAGGCCATCTAGTTCCAACCCCCCTGCCATGAGCAGGGACACCCTCCACTAGACCAGGTTGCTCCAAGCCTCATCCAGCCTGGCCTTGAACACTTCCGGGGATGGGGCATCCACAGCTTCTCTGGGCAACCTGTTCCAGTGCCTCACCACCCTCTCTGTGAAGAACTTCTTCCTGATATCTAATCTAAACCTCCCCACTTTCAATTTAAACCCATTACCCCCTGTCCTGTCACTCCAGGCCCTTGTAAAAAGTCCCCCCCAGCTTCCTTGTAGGAGCTGTCACCTCACCGCTCACCCATCTTCCTAGTTACTAGTGCGCTGAACATCAAAGATTCTCATGAAACAAAACCAAATGACAGATCATGCTGCTACACAGCGAGCCACGAGCATCTCTTCAAACGCCTGTTCCTTAGAGCAGAGGGCAGGGACTCAAATCAGTTTCTGAACCACCAAGACGTTACACCCCCAGAAACCTCAGTCTTCCCCCTACTCTGACAAAAATCACAGGGGATCTCGCAGTCAGCGACCAAGGCAGTAGTTAGGGTTGTTCTGCCTGTAAGAGTCCGCTGCAGTGAGTTACTTGAACACCAAAAAGCACACCCGCTGCCCTGCAGTTCCACACCCCACTGTGCTCTGTACCTTAAGCTAAACACGCTCCTTTGAAAAAAAATCCTGGCAGTGACAGAAAGGAGAGTGGATGCGATGATGCCACAGACAGCAAACAATCCCAGCCCTCCCAAATGCTCAAGAACCATCCTGGATCCCGTGGTGTATGAGGAAGCTGTCGTCGGGCTTTAGCCTTAACCACACCATCGCTAACAGTGTTCTGTAACACAATATGAAGGTTTAGCTGCTCCGAACTGACCTCTCGAAACTTAACGATCCAGTAACTGACCGACTCCCCTGGGATCACCAGGAATCTGGTACCTTCTCAAAGCTGAGCTCCACAGATAGCAGGCAAGTCACGCGACTGAGAACGTAAAGAACGGCTGGTTTCCTACAGGAAAAAAAACAAACACAAGACCAGATGTATTCCACACAGTGTTATTCACACACTTTGATTTTTACAGTATATACAGGTGAACATTACATGATTCAATACGAGCCACCTGGAGTCAAACCTCAAACTGGTCCATACACAATCTGCATCAAAATGCGATACTTGAGCAAGTCTAGTGGTTCTACCCAAAGCATAAAACAGTTGAAAAGGAAAAAACAGCGACTTTCATGTTCCTGGAGAATTTGTGCAGAATGATTGCAGGAACGCAAGCGGATGATTATGTTCAAGATGCTGAAAGCACCAAGGATGGCAGTTATAGGACTGTTTAAACTCAACCACGGCACAAGGGCTACCGGGACGAAGTACTGCGACATTCTCAGTTTCTGCCTGCGCATGCCCAAAAGCCTCATGTACTGTCTTACTTGTTGAAGAGGAGGTCAGCTGTGTGGATTATAACACACAGCATTTGTACACAGGGTTAAAACAGTCAGTGAGAATGAATGTGTACAAGGAAGTAGCTCAAAAGTCACCCTTTGTGTGACTACAGGAAAGCTCTGGCTCCAGTGACAGGGCTTGTACCTCTCCAGAGGAACTCTGTGAACCGCCATGCGAAAACTACTTGGCAATTAGAAGTGTGCTTGCTAAAAATAACTCATCATCTATATCACTTAATGCAGGCACTAAATGACAGATGCAGAAACTGCAAGTAGGCCAGAACGGACTTTCTCGTTTGCCTATTAACGATTTAACGCCACCACTGAAAAAGGTAGCGCCTCGGGTATACGTTTAATAAGATTTATGTAAAACTGATACAGTGATACGACAGAATTCCTTAGACAAGTTTATACCACTACTATTTTCCTTCCTCATCATCAGACCCCTGCTGTAACATCAGTGCTCAAGACATTGCTTTCAAACTATCTCATTGACCGAAACTGTAGGTTAAGCCATCCAAGTGTCTTACACAAAATACTTACTTCAACAACATACAAAGCACTTTCTTTATCTTTCAGAAACTGAATATACAAAGTAAGCTTTTTCCAAAATATTTCCATAGGCAAAGGATTAAAAAGGATTTTAATTATACACATATGGTCACAATTCTGCCTTAAAAAGATCATTGGGAAAATGTACATAAGGCCGCTTGTAAATGTACATCATCTTTATGTTACTGTTACAATGTTATTATGTCCAGAGAAAAAAATCGACAGTATCATACATATTTGCTTTACGCTGGGAGAAGGCTATTCAAAAATACAGTACTCTTCTGTACAAAAAAATCATGCCACATTTATTAAGATGGAAGAAGCATTGGTTTCTGAGATAACCAAATATTTCAGTCCATTTCTTACTATGCTTATTATCCCGACTTCAAATTCGAACAGACTGATTTCCCAAAGTGTCCATATTAACAGAATCAACAGCTATGTTATAAACAAAACAATGTTTCTCACAATAGATAAAAAGAAAGCCGGTTCATATTTCTGAAACCATATAAAGATAGAATTTTAAAAAAATCACTCTTGATTCGCTGAAATAAATTTACATTATACAACACTATATGCCAGGGGGAGAAAAGGGAATGGGGGTATGAATATACACTAAAATGCAAATTTTTGTCCCAAAAGGGGTAAAACAAATTACATTTACAGCATGAAGGTTTACAAATGTACATCTGTACAACCAAAGTCAGCATCACTACTAAATTAGCAAGGCTTGTAATAAACATTGAAACGAGAGATTTGTTTTCAAACTGTAAACTTACACCTATTAACTACACGTATACAATGCGTATATTTATAGGAAGCAAAAAAGCTATCTGAATATTTAATCATGCTTAAATGTTGAGCTATCAAGTTTACTTTTCAGTGGCCCCTTTTCTCTTCATCAATCCCTGTTTTTTGCATCTACGGTGAGAAAGCAAAATAAACGCTCAACACTTTCAAATCCTTACAATTCTATATGCAAAATAAAAAAATACAAATCTCTACTCTTCCTGTTGTAAAACTGACTGTAAAGTTAATACAGGGTTCACTCCTTTTCCCAACAGTGTACTTTACCGAGTGGAAGTACCACCATCATGTTAAGCCCTCTACCTTGTACAACAATTAAATATATAACTATGTACAGCACTTATTTTTAATACATCGCTAGAGAAAACCTTAGGGCACCATTAAAAAAAAAAACCCCAAACTATATCCACAGCAAGTGATAAAAGCTAGTCTTTTACAGTTTCCATTGTTCTGTTATTCCCTACTTCAATTGGCTGTGCCCCGTTTATTATTTGGATAGTGTGTTGTGAACCACCAAAATACAACTTAACTTTTCAACATGTTAAATAATGTTTATGCAGCTGATCAATTTTCATCTGGTATAAAAGACTTCACACAAAAGGGAAAAAATAAGGATTAATTCTATATACAACTCTATAAACCTGTTGTGCTGTGATGCTGGGTAGACCTACCAGATTGCAAGCCAGTGTATTAAAAGAATACTGTACTTTTTCCCTTTAAAAACTATTTCAGTGACTTTACAAGGTAAAAATTTACAAAATATGTGACAGCTATTTTGATACAATTACATCATATACAGGCATTCTGTGCTTTGCCAGCCATCCAATCTGATAGGTCTCCGGATCAGGG
This sequence comes from Eurypyga helias, assembly GCF_000690775.1. NCBI lineage: Eukaryota > Metazoa > Chordata > Aves > Eurypygiformes > Eurypygidae > Eurypyga > Eurypyga helias. The sequence continues at coordinate 65,171 of NW_010227788.1, read as the reverse complement.
CTGGAGATATTTTTTTCTTTTTTTGTTTTTAATAATTCACTCCCCAAAAATATACACAAGAATAAAAATTTTACAAATGGATGAACAAAGTCAATAAATAGATTTAAAAAAATCAGAACATTTATAGTTAAGTTGTATCTTTTGATCATTCACAATTCAATTTTTCTTCCATTTCTTTGTGTCTTTTACAGCATCCCATTTGGTGGTCCACCAATTGGCCCCAGATCAGCACTGTTCTTCAGGTAATACTTTTCCAGCTTGGCCAGAATGTGTTTCCCATAGGTATATTTACGCAGAGTTGTGATGTGGGGTCGAATCTGTAAGAAGAAACCCATTATTTTTTTTCTCTCCATCTCAAAAATCGTAAGCAGAGGTCATTACACTTTAAAAACGTTACGTAAAAAATGTCAGAAGCCTCTATTTCAAAATCATGGAAGTTTCTGGAAAGACATAAGACTGGTGATTGTGACTCACCAAACAACTGACACACCAGAGAAAAGGGAGGCACCCTTTTGTGGGAGTGTCCTGTTGCTGACTGCAGGAACATCCCAGGCCCTGTGTTAAATAGCCCAGGGCAATTATGGCAACAGCACTTTTGCCCATGTGTTAGGAAGTGTGGGAATCCCCCGGGGGAACTGCTGAATGGATTTATACCAGCAGCCAACAAATAAAGAGAAACCTGTATTTCTTCTGTTACGTTAATAAAGATGACAGATAGTACATTTTTACATTAAAAGTACCTTCACAGAAAAACTGGTACAAAGAGAGGGTATGAAATCCAGCTTCTGGAACTCTTTGGTAGGTTGACATTTTTAGCTTAGTGCTCAGAGACCTGAATATATTCTGCTTTATCAAGCTCCACTGAATTCAGCGTTTACAAATCAAGTTGTAGGTTACAGAACTAGTGAGTTTAACATATGGAGGGAAAGGTACTCCAGCAGAGTTAAAAAAAATCAGGACAGATAATATTTTCTGAACCAACAGAAGTACATACAACAAATATACCTTGTGCATTATTATCTTCCGCTGCGCGGGTTCAGCCATATCAATCATCTTCTGAACAACATAGTTGGCATACTGGTCCTTCATCATGGTGTATAAGGCACTGTGAGGACCATCGTTCTGGCAACACACCTCATCAATGAGCAAAGCTCTTTCGGCACGGGAAGCATGAGTGACACATTTTTCTACCACGTTGCTGAAAAACAAAGACCAATGCATTCTGTGACTTACGTAACGTTCCTTTAAGTAGCAAGTTTACATTTATCTGAACAGGTCAAGTGTCTTAACGCCGCTGAGGAGCATTCTGTAAAGGATTCAAGTCCCTATTTCAACATCTTTTGTCCGTAAGATCGAGGAAGTTGAAGGATTATACACTACTACGCACGTAAAAAATGTAATTTTCTGATTCTTATTATCTTGTAGGAGACAGATTCCACCAGACCTGCAGATACACTGGATCTCAGGTTGCAGATGTATCCTAGTACATCTATTTTTGGTTGTGGGCCCTCTTAAGACACAGAGAAAGATACGAGGCTTCTTGCTTTTGGAAGAAAGGTGCTTTCCAGGAGCATGCCTAGATCAGAGATACTGTCCAGTATTCTTTTGGTAGAGGAAGCCTCTGACCTTCCAGGTATCTCAGAAGCTGGAAAGGCCATCAGTGCTTACAAAGACAGCAAAGGGATTCCAGTCTCCAGTTTGTGCTTCAGAAGTTAAACAAGTTGTGAGGACATAAATTATGAACATGTCTATTTAGGCAAAGAAAAATAAAATCCAGAGAGACTTGCTAGTTTGCATACAATCAATAAAACAAATGCCCACATATGTCACTGCGTTTCTACTTAGTGTTCATGAGGGGTCAGTCTCACTACATCATCCAGGATGCATTCGGCGTGAGTTTTCCTCAACAGAAGGCACATGATCAGCATTTCAGCAAAAAAGCACTGAAGGATGAGTTTTAGATTCTAATAGAGTAATTCAGGAGTCCTACAACAATCTTTGAGATGTCCTAATGGATAAAATCCTTGTCAGGCTGAACCACCTCCTTTTAAGGCTTTTTACACTTGGGAACTGCTTGGCTGGACTGAGACAGTCAGGAAGCCCCAGCTTATCACCAGCGAATCAAGCAAGTTCTGGGAGAGCTTTTCACATGGCTCTAGGGATCCTCATACAGGGACTTGGAACCCATTCCCTGCACTTGTAAAAGGTGAACCAAACCCATCCCATCAACCTGTGGAATCTTGTTTTGCTACAGAACAACATTTACCATTTACCTTCCCCAAACCCAATATAAGAACAGCACTACTGTTCATCTCCATACACACAGGGAACTTCAGGAGGCAAATTACACAACAGAAAAAACCCCTATCATATCCTTTTTGTAACACAACTGATAAATCCAATAGTAGAAAGGGTTAGTGAAAGCTGTGCAATACCTGGCAAATTTGTGCTGACTCAGAGCTAGAACTTTTCCTCTTATTTCTGAAACTATTTTACTCTTGTCTTCAGGACGACCGTGCTCCAGAACATGTTGAATAACGTAATTTCCGTATTGATCCTGAAAATAAGATGACTTCAATTTTCTTTTGTGTTCATACCAAGTAATCCACACAGCTTTTGTGCATTTGTATAAACTTTCAAATTAATATTTTCACAGATATAAGGAAAAATACAAGAACATCATCATTATAGAAACAAAGTGATGATGTAATGTTGCATGAAGAATTACTTAATGGACCACAACATTTACATGTAAAATGTAAATAATCTGTAAAACCGGCATTTTGCTAGAGTACCTTTTATCCTCTTAAAGAAGTCCTCAAAATTAAGTTCATCATCCCTTAACAGCCATAGTATCTCCCTCAACTCTGGTTCCCCCGAACAGTTACGTTTTAACTAGAGACTTGAATATACAAGAAACCACTGAGGAATCAACTAGACAGAGTATGTAGCAAATGGCAATCCTTGCCTTTTTATATGTGGAAATTACTACTGAACACCCAGTCCCTTCCCAGTATTTTAAACTGATTCAATTTCAAAGCCATCTGTAGCACTCATTGTGATCAAGACAGGAAATCATACTGTGTAAGGTCTTTTGCCTTCTTTTCTAAAAGATGCCCTTTCGGTGGAAGAATATGCAACGTGTATTTTTGACAAGGCATTTGTGTTTAGACATTATTACAAGTTATCTGAAGGATGTCTGAGTGAATCAAAATAAACTACAAAAAGGAAATCTTTGCAATAAAAAAATACTAGTTCTGTGCATTTACAATGTATATTCCAAGCTACAGTCAAAAGTGTAAGAAAATGACTTTTTATATCTTCTTTGCCTCCCAACTTCCAAATTCATTTTCATTAAAACTATGGAAGGAAAGAAAAACAAAGAAATCAATGTCTACAAAACTAAAGAGGCAAATGCATTTAGACTATTTCTTAAACTAAGAAATAGGAATAAATTATGACAATAACAAAGCAGCTCTACAATGCATTAAAAAAAAAAATCAGTCTACAGACTGACCTGCACCAGCTGTTCTGTGTGTTGATGCAGTTCTTCCAAGATTGGCAAAGTCTGCTCAGCGGTACAATGTTCCAGAATACGCTGAATTACTCTACAGCCGTACGGATGAGTTGAAAGTACAAATACCTTAAAACAGGGTTGGAGGCTGAAGTTAAAGCAACTGAAGTTTACAGATACAGTGATATTACCTTGTTTCAGCTGGCAGTGAACACGCCAACTACTTCTATAAAAAAGTTTTGACTGCCAATATCAGAATTCCATCTCCAGGAAAAGTCAGGAAAAGATGAAAAAGCAGTTTTTTGCATGTGTCAAGGACTTCAGTAATTAAACAGCTAAGAACCCATGTTTTCGTTGCAACGTTTCCAGCCTACTTAGCTGCAAAGGAATGCCTGGAAGTAAGACCCTTAGTTAAGCACTGTTCATCTTTCAAGCTTTAACTTTGCACTTCATTTCGTATCTTAAGATTTGGAAATTTTTAAAAAAGAGTGAAATTATTATTGTGGCTGATTTTCACTCATTCACATTCCAGCATATACATCAGGCTCCCTGTTACAAAGTCTGAAAGTATTCAAAACATACTGTCAAAATCTTGCTTATTCCCTTTCCTTGCTTCTCCAGAAGCCAGATTTGTGTTTCAGGGATTGACTCAAACACTTAAGAGTTAGTGTTGGTCAGAACTGAACACAATCTTGACTGATTAGACACCGATCCAAATGACGCAGGCAGGCGATTGTTACATGTCATGACTGAAGTGTGGTGTTTTTCATTTCCCACTTCAGACTAGCTAATATCTTTTATATATAAGTACTTGGAGCTGATGATGGATGTCCAGTAAATAAACAGCCACATCTAAGTCAAGGGGTTCTATTTACAGTTTAGAAAATGCATCTCATCTACCCCCATACACAATTTTTTAAGTCAAAAGACCTGACCGTAGAAACCTTGGTATGCCATTTACTACCATGTACAGTAATAATTCAGGTATTGCTGTGAGTAAAATGTGTGAAGAAGGATATTGTATATTTTGTTAAGGAATACATTTAGCCACCCATTAAAGTGAAATCTAGTCGCACAGCCAAGTTAGTAAGATTTTTACAACTTTCCGAGTCTATAAAAGTACACGTTTGTCTCAGCATATTAAAATCTTAATTGAGCTGCAGCACATTCTGTAGCTTGCAGCACAATACCAATCTTACATTAGTAACCTTCTTGGAAACAAAACAAAAACCCCAACCTTACATAAATTCCACCCCCCTTCACTTAACACCAGCCCAAATGCAGGGAACAGACCAGTATATTTCTTCAAAGTATTTCCTCAATAATAGACATTAACTGTGAAACACAAAGACAGACTTGCAACCTAAGGAGAAAATGCAAAGTTTTAACAAAAAATATATGCTAGAGAGCAGACACTTGATGAGAAATCTGAAATGGCATATCACAGAACAGAAAGCCTGCCCTTAAGCCGAATACCCCTACTGGAATTTATAACAATTCCAAACTGCTCTTTCTTACAGCCTCATCTCCAACAGATTCATCTTTTTACAGCACATTAGCTGTCTCTTCACCAGCTTTTCCGTTCCATCATCCCTTTTTTATCCTGTTTAAAACAAGCTGACTGCAAAGTGTCAAACACTAGCTCGTATATGCAAATGATGGGAAAACATCTGCAAATGAAAGCAACCCTACAGAAGAGAACACTACCTGTCCTTTGAAGGCGTCAATGATGAACTGGAGCGACTGGGGTTGAACACACTCGATACATTTTTGTACAACATGGTTTCCATTTTGATCTTTCACACATTTCAGAACATGACCATCCAACTCTTTCACCATTTCATTCTGGAAAAGAAGATTATCCTTGCCTTTACAATGTTTTGTTGTCCCTCCCCCAAGGAATGTTCAGTTTCATCTTAACTGTCCAAACTTCATATCCACTGGTGGTTTACAGCAATTTAAACAACTACCTTAGTCCCTAGGGCATTTCACAATGAGAAGAATGATCAACAATTTAAGCAAGTAAAAAGATGAATACAATAAAAAGGAAAAAACCAAAAAGAAGGTATTGCTCTAACTTACAATTACCTGCTGGTCAGGTGAGATGGATTCAAGGGCTTTCTGAATAACACGACAACCATACATCTGTAGGGCTAGCGGCAGAACATGACCACGTATGCGCGTTGCTAGGGCTAACTTTTGATCCAGGCTGCCAAACTGTGAGGAAAGAAGTATGTTGTTAACAAAGGAAGACATAATGGAGCACACTGGAATTTACGTGCCAAAGTACTTTCATGATGTCACATAGGTTTACTGCGCACCCTGAATAATTTCTTTTCCCTCTGCATTTTTAGTGAGTATATTTACCAGAAGCTTTTATATTCTAAATGTGACGTTTTGTTACATTCCACATTCTAGTCACATACCTGCTATCAAATACCTGACCTTAAAAGACAACAGAAGAGATCAAAGCAGCTCAGACTTGACTGTCTGTTTAAACAAATTACACCAGACAATTTACAGATTACTGTACCATATTAACTCAAATCATATTTTCTCCGGAATCTCAAATTTGTGTGGGTCAATGTATCCTACACCTGATAGACAACAAGCAAGCTGTAACAGGAGAGGGCAGGGGGGAAACATTTCGATCCCTTAAGTAGCTTCTGTGTAACTTCATATGGCTTGAAGGACCACTCTTACCATGGGCACTTTGGGAAATGTAGAAATACCTGGGCTTTGCCACACAACATCAAAATGGTTTTGTACACGGGCTGCATTAGAGTATAATTCAATCACCATTTTTCAGCAGTAGCTAATTCCTGCCCATATTATTCCCTCCAGGGTGCTACTACCACCTTCTGTGCTGCTTCATGCTGAGCAGAACAGAGGCCAGCCAAGATTCATAGTAACACACATTATCCTGTTCCCAGATCCCCACGCAAGCTGCTGGGTTGGCACAGTCCAAGAGACCACACAGTGATCACCTGGACAATCAGCTGTGTAGCACCAGCAATGTCCAGGCAGCACTGCTGAGAACTGTGACACCCCACACCTGTAGTCACCTAAGAGACTGAAGAAAGCTCAACAACTTCACCTTCCTACTTAAACAATGAACTAAGTCCCTTACTAAGGCCTAGTGCTCTTCTTCCTTGAGAACTCTTCCACAGAATTAAGATGACAATCGGTCAACAGTGATTATATATGTACCCATCCACCCTAACATGGAAAAGACCAGCAACTGATGACCCTCAAGCAAGATCAAGATTCTGCATACCACATCAGCCATGCTTTTCAGAAGCTATTTTGACTTGTAAAGAAGAGCAAGTAAAAAACCAAGTGAGCAAGCACACTGTTTTGTAGATTACCCATTAAAAACTACATTCCTGTTTACAACAACCACTTTATTTCTTATTGGACATTTTCCAGCTCCACTTTCTATCCACCCAGATACTTTGATATGGTCCTCGATTTAAAGTACACTATGCTGGATACATTTCCTACACAGAACTTTTTTTTCCAGAAGACAAGTACTGCTTCAAGTCAAACCTTGGAATTCTTTGGTAAGAAACTTTTTTAACCTGTGCTGGTTTTGGTTGGGATAGAGTTAATTTTCTTCACAGTAGCTGGTATAAGGCTATGTTGTGGATTTGTGCTGAGAAGAATATTGGTAACACTAATGTTTTTATCTGCTGATAAGCAATGTTTATACCAAGTCAGGGGCTTTTTCAGTTTCCGATACTACATCTTTGTTCCAAGCTTCTTCTCTACACGAAGCTGGGAGAGGACACAGCCCAGACAACTGACCCAAAGTGACATTTCATGCCATCAAATGTCATGCTTAGTATGTAAGCCAGGCGAGTTGGCTGGGAATGGAAATTGCTGCTCAGGAACTGGCTGAGCATCGATCAGCCAGTGCTGATCAGTTGTATCATTTTATTTTCCCTCATTTCTTTGTTTTATTACATATTATCATTATTACTAGTAGTATCAGTATTTTCATTATGTTATTACTAGTATAATTATTCTAGTTCACTTACTTTCAGTTATTAAACTGTTCTTAACCCACAAGTTCTCTGTATTTTTACTCCAATACTCTCCCCCATCCTAGTGTGGGAAAGGCGAGCAAACAGCTGTTTGGTACTCGGTGGCTTACTGAGGCTAAACCACACTATCCCATAGTTTTCAACAAAAACCAAAGCTGTTTTATATATACTAGTTTTAGTATTACTGGGTGTATCTTATGATGTCCCTGCCTCAATATGTTTTATGTGAGTTTCTTCCTATACAGCACTGGATGAACTTCACACAGCTATTTATTTGGGTACAAGAGGATTTTCCAGACCCACACTTTACCAAGATGCAGTAACCAGTAAAAAGTCTCCTTCAGATCTTTATGTTCCCCATCATCTGCTGAAAGCCTGCATAAATTGCACTAAAAGGTTTGCGAAGCCTGAGTGTGCAGCCTGAACATTCACCAATGTTCACCAACGTATGCACTGCCAGTGTAAAGAGAAACTGTGCCTGTTATGAGAAAAGCAGGGACCACAGAACAGAAAACATGTGTGCAGTGTTACATGCTTGGGTTCTGCGGTAAAAGTCCAGTAGAATTCTGCTACGATGTTAAAAAAAAGTTAAATTTTATCAGATTTTACAGCATTTCATTCGCATTTCTCTTCATACACTTAGCGTTACGCTTACCTCAAAGAACTTCTGTATTACATAGTTTCCAAACACATCAGTCATCAATTGATATGCTGCTTGCAGGATCTCATTAAATACCATCTGGCGCTCAGCTGGGGTAGCTCGCTCCAGCTTTTGCTGTATAAATCTAAGTGCAAAAAGAGGTACATTATGCTTTACATAAACAACAGGAAAACTTCTCAAACGCGGTTTCAATGAGACACCTCAAAATTCTAAAGCAAGTATTCAACATTTATAAAACTTATTAAAATGAAAGTAATGCCTTTGCATATAAAAAGGATATATTTCAGTAAAATTGTACTTAAAAACTTTCATTTGAAAAGGATTAAAGATGAAAGGAATAACAATAACCATGTACCTGATGATGCATTGCTGAAAAATGGCTTTACATTCCAGATGCCAGATATTTTGTTTTCTTAATAATGCCTTTTTGATACCTAAATACTTGAGTTTACAAGTCTAGTTATGAGGCTATTTCTACACTGAGAACTTCTACAAGCAGGTAAACTTACACTGCTTTAATAATGAAATTTCCTAGAGAAGAGAAAGGTCAGTGTAAGAGCACGGGCTCCAATTAATGGCACGCTTTGTATTAAGATGACTAACAGCTCATTCAAATGTTTGATGTTAATGTAACAAAACAGCATTTACTGCTTTGATAAAGTTGTTAACTTTACTGTAATTACCTAGAACCATGCTGGTCTTGGGAAAATTCAACAATATGTCCAACAAGGTCTCTTAGTTGTAGATTAGGGAAACGATTGTTTCTGAAATCTTCCAGCAATCGACTACGTCCAGAAGGCATAATATCAGACCTACTGTAACGAAGGCGTGAAGGAGGGAAGAGCTGACTGGTGGAGCTAAAAAGACTGGAGGTACTTGCCGCACTGCGATACTTTGCTTCAGCTCCTGGTGCTGCAGAAATATAGCGACCACTACCATTTGTCAGTCCTCCTACAAGGAAGCAGTTCTGTCAGTAAAAGCCATAAGGAAAATAAGCAACAGCAAAACATTAAGTGTACTAGAACTACGGATACACCCTGGAGCCAAAGAGAACAACAGTGTCACCTTGTTATTTGTATTTACCTCATTATGGTTGGAGGAGTTAGATAGCTTTATCTTCCAATAAATAAAACCATTCTCCTCCTCATTTTTATTTTATGTGAAGGGCACCAGGAAAAGAAATGTCATTGTAAGAATAAAGTGAGCACCCAGACTTACAGAAACTTTAGAACTGGGTGGACTTTAGCTTAATGGGAAGATTTCCACTTCACCAGTAATGCTGACTTATACCCTTGTTAGTAGCCTTGAAGTTAGCCAATTGTTTCAAAATAGACCATGAAATCTGAACTACCCTTCAGTCCCTCCAGAGCTACCTTTCCAACTTAAGGAGTGTGAAAGGGTATTTTTGAGGAGGCTCACATGGTGCCTCCTGTCATGCTGTACCTGTTCTGCAAGGGTATCTGACAACTTTACCACCCCAGGCTTTCAATCTGGTACCTCTTGTAAGCACTACAATGTCAAATTCCAGAACAAGTAACTAAGAATGCTGTACTTAATTCTCAACCAACCAAAGATATATCAAACTGAAGTTCCTATTAGAAACATGAAGTCCTGTGCTTGCTACAAAAACACTCACCACACTCGCTGCACTTTGTCTTTCTCAACTTTCTAAAAACCAAATTGCCTTCCTACATTTAGGTACTATCCTTTTTGCTAGTGATTCCACCTAGAGCTATCATCTCCATCCTGTGAGTTTCTCCTCACATCCTGCTCAGTTCAGATCATGCTGAACTCCCCCTCCTCTCTACAACAGGCAGAAATTATCATAATAAGCATGGAAACAAAGTATCTTTCGCAAGTACGGTATGATATTGAAAAGAATACAAGCAGAAATATTCAAAAGATAATTCCCACCTAGAAACCTCAATCCTACAACTTAAAAAAACCCCAGCACTAAAATGATCGAGTATGAATTGGAAGTTCCCTACAAATTACCTAGAAGGTGACATAGGAACTGAAAACCCTTTCAAAGCCAACAGAAGAATTATCTACATTTGATTTTAAAACAAGTTGCAGTATGTGCTGTTTGAATGGTGCTCTATTACAAAATCAATTTAAAAATAAAAAGGAAAATCAGTGCCCCAGCCAAGCCTTCTTTTGGTTCCAAGTATGTGTAAGGCCAGGCAACACCAGTGTTACAGTGGGCTGGTAATGTATTAATGACAAAGTACCTTTCTCTAAAGGTCAAACTGCAATACCAGAAACCGAGATCTTAGTGCTCTGCAAGACACATGAAGCATCACATTTTTGTACTGTATAGGATTATGCCCTAAAATAGAAACAATTAGTATTTATTTACAGTTAGTTTGCAAAATTCAGTGGTACGTATAAGCAAATACTTTATGCCCCAAAATACCTTTTTAGAACTACTAGATTTTCTTTTAAAATTAAAGTCTTGTAATTCTTTGCGGTCAGGGAAAAAAAAAATCAAAAAGTTTCTTAACTATCATTTTAATTTCCATTTACAATCACTATTTCCAGAAAAAAGTCAACAGCAACATCCTAACAGACCGAAAGAAACCCAACAGTCTGCAGGTGAAGCAGTATGCAGAGTAATGTTTGTCCTACAGTCATTTCTATTCTTGGAACAGCCTTTTAAAGAACAAAGAATTATGCACCCGAAATCATGGTATTTCTCATCTCGATTGTTTAAATATATGAATGAAATCCTAGCTGCCCTGTAAATACTGTGCAGTAAGACTATTTAATGCCACGGGAGGGCAGCAAAGCCCGGTTAAAAGGAAGTCAGTCTTACAGGCCTCTTCTCTGCTGCAGGATCTCTCTTGCTCCACTGATCACATGCTCAATTCTGTGTCAGAAACTAATGGGATAGTTTTCATTATATGCTCACAAGCATGGCTTTAATTAGCACACACCGTCACAGAATTACACATGTGGATCAGGAATTATTTCAGCCTTTTTTTTTTTTTTTTAAAGTGAGCCTTCATGTAAGTGTAAATTAAATGTGACAATTTATCCTGCAATCAGAACAGAAATTTAGAAACTTGGTAGCTTTCACCAAAATATGCTATATATGTGTAGTAGAACTGCATGTAACAAGACATTTCGCACTCGGGATTCTCAAGCCTTTCTTCAGTCTGATTTGGGAAGCACCTCTTTTTAAGGCTTGTAAAATGACCTTGCTGCCAACAGGGAGACTCCAGTATAGCCTGCGAAACTACTTAAAACAATCACACTAAGCAGGACCATAATACAGGAAGGCTGAAAACATACCCATTGTGCCTAGATGAACCTGTCATGCTTCAAAAGCACACAAAGCTTAACCTTGTAAAACCCTGGACGCTATTATAAAAACAGTCATTTAATAGGTAATTAGCTTTTCTTTTCATGTAACCTTTCATTACAGCAGCAGTTATAGTTCAGTGGCAACTTTGCAGATTTGAAAAATAGTAAACCCCCCAAAATAAAAGCATATTGCCATAGGTACTTATTATATGCAGATATAATCTTGTATACAATGGACTAATTTCTTGTCCTCATGTTGTACTCATCACTTTCTCAGTCCAAAACCACCAAAGCATTAGTGTGGACATTAAGGACACCTCGTCTCCTTCCTGAAAACTTTTGACTGTGAACAGCTTAGAAATGAAAACTGAAATCTGAGTTCTAGTCACCCAAATCCTCCTGGTTAGCTTAAGGCATCCCCATGCTCTTCAAGAGCTCAGTACGCTTATTTTACAGATTCTGATTGCAAGCTAGAAAGGTAACAGCCTAGGTCTTAAGAGTTATTGGGGAAAATACCATCCTGAACAAAGCACCTAAGTCTAAACATGTCTGCAAACACTGACATTTTAAGGCTGTTATCAGGCCTTGTATAGCCTCACAATTACAAACCAGTGGGGAATAAAGCATGCAGTTCATTCTCCAGATAACCATTTAGCTATCACTTCTGATCTTGCAAACCAACGATCCCCGATGCAATGAATACTATTGTTCTGCAGTTTAACTGAACCTGAATCTCCATGGCTAGCCCGTAAGTAAGAAGGGGCACAGACGTATAAATGGGATACAGACCATCTAAACCAGAGCCTTACTAAGACTCAAGGACACAACACATGCTAAACTACTAACTCCTTTAATATGGATAGCATATTTAATGTAAAGGAGAACAAGAAAAATATTAAAAACTAGATCTAGGCACATTTATTTATAGTATTAGCCTGTTAGTACTTATTACCGAAGCCTTTCCTCAGTCGTTTCTACCCAAGACATAAAACCGATTTACTGCACAGTAGCTGTTAGATCAGTCCACAGCATTATTTTCTAGTAAAACAGGTACGAGTGTAGAAACACTTCATTTCTACAAAGTTACTGTTCATCTGTAAAAAAGTAACTTCATCTCACCCTCAGCTAAAAATTTCATCTTCATATGGAAGACAGAATTACACATATATGCATATATATATGCGTATTTCACGAATCAGCGCAAGTGCCTGTTATGCCTGGTTAAGCCCTACAGAGTAGGCAGACAGCAGAGGCCAAGCTCCCCATACTGTCTTGCTAAGGGGCCTGTACTCTTACCCAGAATCACCACTTCTGCAGATAAAACATCAGTCTAAACTGCTAACAAGCTTGGCTTGCAACACAAAATAACCACTTCCAACTGCCCGTATTTTGAAAATCCTACTCTACACCAAACCCTTAACACGCTGCAATGTACCATCAGAGCAAACACTACCAATCTAAAAGGATTTTTTTAACAACCTGTGAAGAATACATGCTCTCACAGTTTCTTGTCCCTGGGAGTGAAAGGGTAGTTCAAATTCATGACCTTACTGCTCCAACTGATTACAGTACAGAAGCAGTTACAGGCAACTGACAAATCCCTTCAAATACAGGAAAACTGCCACTACAACAAAGTAATTAGCACATTCCTATTTTAGGATGTTGGGTAAGAGTTGGCAAGGAGAGATAAAACCAGTAAAATATCACATATTTCTTGTAAAAGGGAAATTGGTCTTTTAAGCTACAAATGGCAGCAGTGTCTGACAAAGGGGTTATAAAACCATGCATCCTTTCCCAGTATTGTGCTCTAGTATTCTGGTGGCTGGAGCAACAGAGTTCGATGCCCATTGGAAAACAGGTGTTAAAACTCAGCTGAACCTGTTGATACAAGCAGGCAGGACAGGTTTTGTAGGTGGAAGGAGAGCTGCATTTGACAGGCATTATCAGAGTATCAAGGAAAGTGCATGCAGACATGAACTTACGTCGTTCTACTCTGAAAAGTGACTGCGTGACAATCACACCCTTCTGAGAAGACGCGCCCTGTCTGATTCCAGTTATAGCTTCTCATGTGGCGAGAAAGCTCTGCCTTTTTATTTTTCCATGTGAAAGCAAAGCAAATGCTTCCCAGGGTGGTCGACGAACACACCAGAATAAATTTAACAGGACAGACAATTAATTGCCCAACTTTTTGTGATGGCGCACCTTGGATGTAACTGCGCAAAGACAGGACAGGGCACAGGAAATGGTAAAAAAAAAAATCTACTTGCAATTTTGTAAAAGCAAAAAATCCAGAAGCCCTCAATTTTCAGATTTCAGATTGGTACGGTGAGGTAGCAAAAATTTTACCCGTAGTCAAAGCCCATTTCATCTGGAAGATGAACAGTACACATGGAAGCCATTGAGGTTGTGTCAGTTTTCAGAGTACAACTGTACATTCTGGCCTTTACACACTGATCTAGTACATGATTTTAACAAACTGTTATGCTTAATTCACACTGTCAAACAGCCCGAAGTGGATTAAAACCAGGATTTAACCATTTCTGTGGACAGAGCTAATCCTCTATACTGATTGCAGCTCATGTTCTCAAAATTGAAAAAAGGATTTTAACGATTATCGAACGTGAAACGCCACAAATGTTTTGAATTTTAGATAATGCCTTCCAAAATTTGGTTTTAAGTATAGTTTTCAGCAATATGAAAACTATCGTGAGAGTACTTTGAAAAGAAAGAAAGAAAAAGATTTCCATGATAACCCCATTGTCAGATGTTCAGAACTTTTCTCAAAAGCCTCCATTTGGGCTGAAACTTTCCATGCTTGGTCTCAGCCCAAAGGTGCACTTTGTAGACCTGAAAAAGGAAAAAAGGTAAGTAAAAAAAAATAAAGCGTGCTGAAACATCCCCTTGCCCAGTTTTACTTTGGGTATTCAGCACTTAACCGTGAAGGGAATACTGAACTGTAAATGTGAGATACTGGTATTACTTTTCAACTTCGCTAGACAGATCACTCACACATTCCTAAAAAGCCTCTTTTGCTAGGCACTTTTACAGCTTTTTCCTGCTTTATTTGCACTAACAGAAGTACAGGTTGTCCATCATGTGCATAAAACTGCACTAAGTAGTTACTGGAGCAACAGGCAACTCAATTTTGAAGTTAAATGCAGGTTTATTGCATGATTTTTAGCATCCAAATTAAATGCCCCCAAGCATTTGCAGCAGCAAAAGGGAAAGTTTATCAAGAAACCTCAGGTTAGAGGTGTTCTCTTCTAAATATACTGTAGGCTGTGGTGGGGTTACTTTAGATTTTTTAAATTTAATTTTAATGGTTTTTTTTCTTAAAAAAAAAAAAGGTTGAGCTCCCATGTCATCTAACTAGCTCCGGAGTTTTCTAAAAGACTATCATCATTCCTTAAATTATACATTCAATAACAGAGCAACCACTGACAAAGCCTTTGCTACTTTTTTCACAAGTGCATTTTCTTTTTTTTTTTTTCCCCACCAACCTAGTGATAAACTATCCTCTTCCTGGCAAAGCCTCTGGGCCATGAGGTCATAGGCTCACTGCTTCAAAAATCACCTTTCAATACATTTTACATTGAGAGCTTTGCTCCCTTATCTCCTTTATCATGGTAAGGGGCAGCAGTGAAAGTCACTTCACTGCTAAACACAGTAGAATCATAAAATGACCTCAAAGTGGTAATACACTGAAGTAGGAAAAAAACAAAAAAAGGCACCTTTGCTTGTCATACTGCAGAAACACAACACACAAAGGACCAATAAATCTTACTGGGCTCTCTATCAGGCTTCTGCAAGGGAAGAGAAATCACGTTTGGGCCCGATACTGCAAAAAGCTGAGTGCCCTCCACTGTCAAATCAATGAGCATTTGAGCGTGCTCTCCACCCTTCAGGAACGGCCCCTCTTCATTACAGAACTGTTTATAACAGCAAAGGTAATGTGACATCTCTTATGCAACATATATTTTACACACAGAAATACATACACACATACAAACAAAAAGTGGTTTTTTTGGTTTTTTGTTTTTGTTTTGTTTTTTACCTAAATGCAAACTGGATGAGGATCCATGTGATGAAAGTGATGGCGGTGGCGTAAGTGAATGTCCTGGCGTTTGGCTTGGCAGAGGCATGCCTATTGGACTTGGAGAGGAGGAAAATCCCAGACTATTGTAAAATGGCTGCCCTATGGGTGCTAGGCTGCTACTAGATCTTTTGTACAAGTCAGAGCTAGTAGATAGAGAATCTCTCCTTGTGGCACTACTACTTGCAGAACTGCCAACTGAAGAAGAAATAAAAAGACCCTAATTACACAGTGTCAACTGAATAAAACCTATCCCCAACTACAGCTGGGCAACAACAGATGCGATCACAATAATTACAGCAATCGTTACGACAAAGACAATTACTGTGATAACCACACATGCTTTTAAGTAAATCTAAGTGGGTATAAACATACCACTGATAAGTAATTCCACCAATGCCCACATCTTTCAACATTTCACTCCAGACTCTCACAGCAATATTGCAGTACTCTGTTTTAACCGCCTGGTTTCAGGCTTTGGGACAATTATGGAATTTGAGATTAGATTACACTGTCACTTTACAGAACAAATTATTCTAAAAATATTTCCACTAAACTCTTTGATCATTGTTTCCCACCGTAAATTATTAGTCAGGCAGTGACACTTGATTTCAGGAAAAAGGCTAGAGACAACCAGTTGTTGTTGTTGTTTATGGGGTTCAGGAAATTATGTTGCTGTTCAGCTGTTTCTGAACCCCTCACCTGTAGGAAAAAAAATGAGTACCTAAAATTCCCTACCAGAATTATGGTTCTCAAAGAAGTGTTTTGAAAGAGATATTATAAAGGAGGAATAGGCTAAGAAGAAGATGAGAAGCAGAGCAGGGATAGGAAAATTAAGGCAAGAAAATAAAAATGTAATTTTACTGCTACCAATATTTCTGAAAGTCAAATGAGACATGAAGCTTGGGGTAAGAGTGTGTTAGTGAAGGACTGGTTATCCTGCACAGCAGCATTCAGCAGGGCGATGGACGGTCTAGGACAAATTAGGAGAACAATAACAAGTTTTTAGAAATGTTAAAGTCTAGTATCTGTTGCATACTAGCAAAATATTAGAGTGGCTATTTTTGCTGGAGCATTATTATACTCATGAACAAAACCAAGATCATGGATATTTTGATAACAAAAAGATGCTTCTTAAGGTGAATTTGGAAAATTGATTTCTACTTCAACTTAAAAAGGAAAAGGTCAATTTATACTTCCATAATCTTTACCTCTGTCAGGCACCTTCCTACTAAAGCTGACCACCCTCACAGCCGCCTGACACTTCTCATTGTAAGACACTAATTTCTTTCCTCCTATCGTTAGTAACATGGCTAATACTCTTCATGGCAGGTACCTGCTTGGACCAAATTTTTCAATGAAGTTCTACCCAAACAACACTGCCATTTCAAAATAAACAGGCAAGGAAAGATGCCTTATCCTTAGCAAAATAATCCAGCTATTATTGAGAAGTTAATGCTTTCATGTACTCAGACGAATGTGCTAGCAACAGGAGACACTCCTTTTCAGTGCTGTCTTTGATTAGGCTAAAAATCTTTGCAAAATCACAGTTCATACAAGTTCAGCAGAGATCTGCTACAGACTCATAGCTGAAAACTCCTGTCCATACATGGCACATACGAGATGACTGATGGGGGTTTTCCCTGCAATTCAACTTCCAGGCTTCTGTGTGCCATGGCAAAAATGGACTCTGAAAGTGCTGTCCAAGATCCCACCTTGTGCTCAGAAGGCCCTTCAGGCAGTGTGGAAAGGAAGTTTTTGCTTCAAATGCAGAGGAGACAAAAGCCAAACACAAGAAATAGACCAGGGAAAATGTGGGGAAGGGAGGTGGGGGCAGGAGAAAAACCAGAACCAGGAGGAGAGAAAGGTCAGACAAAGGAGCCAACAAGGAGACTGCGAGAAAACTGGCAAGCACTTTCAAAATCAGTGAGAGTGAGGATGAAAGGAAAGGAGATCTGAAGAGAAGTTAAGCTATAGAAGGTGTATGTGACTGTGGGGCAAAAAGACTGGAATAGTAGGCTGATGATGACACAGTACAAGCAAAAATGTATTTGGGAGAGGGAGGGGAAGCGAGAGACAAATGTTGCCCGGAAACTGGGACAGCAGACATACTAGAGGAGAAGCCAGAAGGAAAAGATACTGGACTAACTAGGCAAGGAGGTGGAGAATAAGAAACCAGAAGAGCAAATTAAAACAGTTGAAAGAAATCTCGAGATTTGAGACTAGCTCTACAGGTTGTGGCTCAGCGGGTGAACCCTGCGACTGTCCATACAATGCTGTATGACAGATTGTTATTTTTCCAACCATGAAAAAAGCCACGTAAAACTTCAGCTTTCTTTCAGGGTTTCTTACTCAGCTAAATTACTGCAGCTTAACAAGTTACCGTGAACCAGCCGAGCTGCGTTTTCACACACGCACATGCAAAGTTCACAAAACCCAGAAGGTAAATTGAATTGCCCCTCTTCACCACTGTGTAACTTCACTCGTGACAAGCCAGCGGTAGGCACCTACCTGGAAAACTGTCCTAGTTGATCTAATTCTTAGTTACTTGTTAAGCTGCAGTAACTTACCATGCACCTAAACCTTTAAAACACAGTATGAGTAACCTGATAATAAGAAAGCAGAGACTGTAAAGGACGTACAGCCACTTATATGGTATGCTTGCCTCTTCCTGTTTTTTACATTATTGTTCAGTCATTCAGCTAAACATGCTCATCTTTGCATTTTTTGCAGAGCTATTTTTTTCCCCCTGCAACAACTGAAAACATAATGGCAATATCTGTATTGTCATCTGTCACTCTTCCTGGCTACACCTGAAGTGAAATTCAACCTTTAGAACACACTAAGGGAAATTACAAAGCTGAAACTTTGGCAAATAAAAAAATTCAACTTGTTTTTAAATTTGCCTCAACATGCATTAACACCATTTGTGTAAGTACTTATCTGTGTAACTCAATTCATATGCACACAGCTCAGGAACTCTTTTTAAGAAAAGATACCAGGAAGCATTTCTTTAAGTGGCTGCTATGGCAAGTACAACTTATACTTGGCAGACGGGCACTTTCAATATACTTTTATTCCAATAATACTACTAAAAATATTTTAGGTTTGGGTAGCACCTTTCATCAGCACTTCTCAAACTGCAAAAGCATAGGCTTCCTGCTTCCCTCTGGAAACTACCACCCTAATTAAATCACCTAGGATACTGCTGGAAAATTTCAGCGTATGCTGTCTATGCTTTGGATAAAGCTCTGGAACTGACCTTTGCTACAGGAAAAAGGCTTTAATTCCTGTGCCAGAAAGAACTTCGCTGATTCTTCTTAAGTAGATACAGAAACAAAATTTGTATTCTATGGAGGTCCTGGTTATAATGCTGGATAAAGACTTTTATGACCTAAAACTACTCTATCTAGACTTAAATGGGTGCATTGCATTAAATATGGAGATATAATTATGCTCATTATCATTATCAATGAAATGAAACTGTACCTAGAGTGAAACACAGCCGCTACAAATTCTATGAAATGCTACTAGTAGCTCAGCACAAATTATATTACCAAATACAGCACTTGGATAGCACAGTTACTCTGCAAATAAGATTTTACCTGCTGTGGTATTATGGAAAATTAACAAACTATGTGACTGACTGACTACACGCTACATTTTATTTAAGATGGTTATGTTTAGCCTCCTACTCCACTCTTTAAAAACAGGTATTAGAGAGGATCAGTGTAGAACTTTATTCTGGATTTCCTAGCATTAAAGTAAATCATTTTTCAGATTATTTTTTGGAAAACAACACTGAGAAAATCTGTGCTGGTATTCAGTATGTTTGATGTCACCATTCACCTCCTCTTAATTACCAAATCATGCTAGAACACTGAAAGACATGATTTTCCTTTTTTTTTTCCTACATATTAAGCTATCTTGTAATAATCTCTCCTTCAAAATTTTTTTTCAGTCTTTTATTATTTCCCTTGGCATGTTTAACTTTGAGAAGAATACTGCTAGAGTACCTAAGTTTCCTCCAACTTTTAGCCATCTGCAAGACATGTAAGATTAAATCAGTGGAGCGTGCTTATAATTAAAATATTATAATAATAAGCAATTCAGTGCTGTAACCTGGAGATTAATAGTCAAAGGAAATATTCTTTAGTAAAGATATTTCACTTCCCTTGCTAATACTGAATCTGAAATAGAAGAAAACCTACCTTACATGTTTAAAAACTGAGAATAGTATTTCTGCCACACAGCAGAGAACTGATGGCAACATTAATTTTTCTTCTTTTTTTTTAATCTTATTTTTAAATACAAATAGGTTGATAACATTTAGGATCATCTATTGAAATAATTTAAAGGCCCCAAACCTGCACAGAACTATTTATGCTTCTAAGATTAAACCTATCTAAATCTATCTAAGATTAAACCCACTGAGGTTAACAAGGACTATTCTTGGGCATTAAGTCTTTCCATTCTATAAATCCTCATAAAGATGTTATGGAAACAAACACTTCAATATTAGATCAAATTTAGAAAGCCATGCGCTATTTAATTTTTTTTTATTTAGGAATTTTCTTTACATGAAAACTACAACAAAAGAATGCATCTCAAAAGTCATCAATTGTTATTTTAAACGCAGAAGATTTCCTCAAAACCAAAAAAGTTTACTAAACCCAAACTTCAGGGGCAGAGTACACTGCTCAATATGGAAAAGTATTTTGGAGATATCTATGACTACAGAATATTCTTCAAATATGCATCTTGTATACAGACCCCAAGTGAATTTAAAAAACCCTTTTTCTTCCCCTATAATTTGTTTTAAACGTGAATGACCTATTTTTGCATTCTTTTTAGAAATGTATGTGTATATAATATGTCTGATGCAGATACATTTTGTCGCTTAACATAAACGTCTCACAGAATTTCCTCACTATATTAATAACCTACCTGATGAGCCAAATCCACCAAGTGCAGAGCCGATAGCTGCTCCTAAAGAGCTGCTACTTCCAAAGCCAAGAGATGTGCTTCCTGGTTGGCCAGGACCATGGGAAAAAAGGGAACTGCTCTGGGAGTTATTGGTCAAAGAGTTACTGCCATAAAATGAATTGGATTGTAGGCTACTATTTGTTTGTTGTTGCTGTTGTTGTGGCTGGGCACCAAGTGGCCGAAATAGACCGTTCGTGGCTCCCGCGAGATTGTTTGCTGTTCCTCCAGCTGAAGCAGCTGCAGCTGTAAAACACATGGTTTTCAATCATAATTACTGTCTCAAACATTTCTGACTCAAAATGGACTATTTTCTCAAGGCCCACTTAAATAAGCAGAAATTCACATATTAAAGGGCTGAATGAGATTTTAGAGTATTACAGAGTCTTAATTACCCAAGGAAAAAAATGAAGACAGCATATGTTGTAGGCTAATCAAGGCTGTAGAACTGTTAATGCAATTGAGGGAATTTCCAGTGTAACATACAAGACATTACTGTTTACTGAACTGTACTTTTATATCCAGAGTTGCAGCTAAGAGTCATTCAAAGACATCTTCAGCTACTAATGTCAGAAGCGAGTTCTGCACAGAGAAAGCAATTTATAGCTTAACTTCAAATGTGATTTTCTGAACAGATTAATCTGGTGTTAGCATTTTGGATTTTAATTTAACAAATGCAACAAATACAATGGTTCAGTAAAGTAGTACCAGACCATGTCACTGATGAGAAAAAGAAAAATAGAGACTTCTGACAGAACTAATTCTCCTCTTCTGCTGTCCATTCTATAGGTTTTTTTTCCTTGCCACACTTTTCAGGAGAAAAGCATAGCAAGGCCCCAAAGCACTCCATCATCTTCTGCCAGGCCGAAGCAATGAAATGATGCTTCCCAGAGGACACCATTTAGGGGATTGATGAGAAGTGCGTGTTATATGCATGGGGAGAGGACAAGGGGAAATGTTTGTATCTGGCAAGCAACAACATTTGCAGAAACATGCCTGTGTATGCATGGGGAGAGGACTGTAAATTTGAGTTAAAAAAGGAAAACCATCTCTCTGAGAAACAGCAGCATCCCAGAGAAAGGGTGGCAACAGAATAAGAAAGAGAGCATATATGGTATATCCTTCACAACTAGAAAACTTCGTAGATGCATACAAAACGCATCAACAATATCAGATACTAATAACCAACAGCACTGCTAAGATCCAGTACAAGAGTGGAAGAAAACTCCACACAGGATCAAATACTTACCTGCCTGTGCTGCTGCAGAACTGATTATAACAGGAGTTGAGGCCACCAACCTCACTGGTGCACCAAGGCCAGTTCTTGCTCCAGGGCCTACCACTAAGGCACCAGTCTGATCGTAATAGGCAGTGGGAGCTAGTACCTGATAGCCTACACAACACAGAACACAAGAGTTAGCATCAGACAAGACAGTCTCATACAGTCAGCAGTTCTTCTCTCCTGGAAATATTCTGACACCAAACCACAAGGGGGAAAACAGCATTTCTGCCATATTGCCTTAGAATACGAACTGGACATCAAAAGAGAAAACAGTGAACAATGTAAAACCGTGACAGAATCTTAGTTAGGAATGCTCTACATAATTTGATTAACCAGAACAGCTGAATTTAGTCATCTAAAGCTGAATTTTATTTTCAAGGTTAAAGTTGCTAACACCATAGGCAAAAGGTACAGGGACAACATACTTGGCCGTATTTGCATCATTAGCAAATCAACTTCTTTTAGCAATTTAAAATATTCTACATTTCTCCTGTACTACTTCATACATGGAAAAGGTATCGAGATCTGTACAATTTAAAGGCTGAACTAAAAGCCAAGTTTGGTAATTCCACGCATTACCTAGCCACACGTAAAAGTCCATCTACAACAACACATTAGGAAAAGAATGCTCTGTGTGCAGGAATAGCTTGGAGCAGTCAGTTTCACAGAAAAAAAAATACTGTCATCCAAGGATAATTTCATTCAGTTGACAAGAGTTGGAACTGGGGAAGAAAAAGGAGGAGGAATTGAAAGGAGGAGAAAAGCAAGAAGTAGGAAGGAAAACAGGATACAAGATATGAATGAAGGAAAGCAAGAGAGAAAAGAGAAAAACAAAACCCCCTTATTTAGGACAAGAGCAAGAAAATTCATTCTATGGCTCTGACATTTTGTAACAAAGTAGAAGAACTGGAATAAGAATCCCTAAAACAAAGGAAGACAAAAGCTATGATAATCTAAGAAAGGTAACTGATAATGAAGAGGTAACAGCATCTAATTTTTAGGTCGACTAATCTCATAAAGCAATAAAACAAGTCGAAGGTAACTGGTATTCCTCCCATGTTCAAATATAGACTAATGCTATTAAGAAAAAGCCAAGATTGAAAAAAAAAAAGAAAAATCACACATCTATTTTTGTACATGTAAGAACCAAGATTCTGCATACTATTTTAAGACTGTTTCCAAGAATGTTGAGAACTAGGTCTGGCAGACTTCTCTGTGTTCAGGTTCACATGTATTTCAAAGACCTGGGCCTCTAAGTGCAGGTGAGTACCTCAACCATCAGGCTTCCAAGCCCTATTTTCTCCTCCTCAATTCCTAAAACACATATGTAATCTCTTATGCCTAGGTGCCTTGTTCCAAAATCCAGAGCTGGAAACACCAGTGGCCTACTGGCCTGGTGGTTACAGTGTTCTGTAGGGAAGCTGGAGGCACAGGTCTAGAATGTCTCTCAAGAAGAAAAGAAGATATGAAGGAGACTCAGTAACTGAACAGGAGAGGAGTGATGAAAATCCAGATCTTTAGATCCAATTCATGGTTCTGGAGATGAATGCACTGTACTGGTTATGAAAACTTGTCATTATCATTACAAGTGTGTTTATTCTCACTGCTTGTTACTTGTTCTGCATTCCAGGCACATCTCCCTTCTCTTTCCCACCAAGAGCACAGGAAGACCGTTGTCCTCCATGGCATTTGTTGGAAAGTTTAGCTAGTTAAAAACAAACAAAACTGGTTCTTACAATTGAATTAGTTAGGAAACCTTCACTATAGGTGCCACTGTCTCTTTCGCCTACAATACCGTGCTGTGCTGCTCTACCAGCTTCGCCACTAAGACAGACTGTTACGTTCCCAAGGCAGGGAAAGGCAAGAGCCACTGCTGCCTGTTTTATAGTAGTTCTGTAGAGAAAACAGCACAGAATATTTAAAGATTAGTGGCACAGTAGGAAAGCTTTTTATATTACCACAACTATTAGTAATGTTTAATTACTAGTACCGACATAATTTCTACTTTTACTTATAGCATATTCCAACTGATAATGCCACGTTGGTCCTGTATCTGCCTCTGCTGTATCATGTAAACCCACTTCTTCAGAACTCAGAATTAGTTAATACTTACATTCAAACCCAAGGATAATGCTATAGCTGTATAAAAACGATGAACTGATGTTCATCTGAAGCTACTACAAAGCCTTTTATGACTTCAGGCCCACAATGTAAACAAGGCCATTTCGCAATGCAAACACTTGGGGAGAAAAAACACCCCAAAAAGGTAACTTACACAGTACTGCATAAATTAAATTTACTGGGATTAATACCAATGCAGTTTAATAAATTAATTCTAGATTTTCTAAAATAATTTACTAGTATGCTGAATTAAAAAACAGAAGCAAGTTGCACTTGCTCTCTGCATTACAAAATGCTCAGTTTCTCTTGATACCTCCTCGCCATTATCTTATTCATGATGCCACCCGCAAACAGGTCATTTAAAATCAGTAATAAGAAGCCAGGTCATTATCATCAACATACCATCCCATCACAGAAGTTTTAAGCTATGCATGAGAACTGATGAGCGCTTCTACGTTCCTATCTCTGAAATAATACGTTCTGACCCGGAATAGGAAGCCTCTCAGCTTTCTACTCAAACCTACTAAAATAAAGCAATGTAGGACTATTTGTGAAATCACTGAGACCTTGCTAAGTGCACCTGCAGCCTCAAGGGTATAAAATTATTTGCTTTGACATGACAAATTCAGTTTCAGAGAGACCATCTCAGTCCAGATTCAATAACTGAAGAACAGCTCTCGCAGCAAAATGAAGTCTACTTTCCCTTCCTTCACTGTATTCTACAAACTGCACCCCACCCCAGAAAGGTGACCACAAAGATAAAAACTATTTTCCAGCCTTCTCTCTCACCGAGGATAACATGATGACTTGCCAGATCTTCTCCTAACTCCCTTCTCTCCTCCTGTTTCAGTTTTTATTACCTCTCCACCACGTCGTCATCTCCCCATGGCTGTGCAATTTCCCCTCCAAATTACCAATTACCAAAGCTCAAGTCAGTGCCTTCACATTCAAGCTTACTCTGCTCTTCCACCACAACCAAAAAACCAAAACCATGCTCTCTGCTTTCTAATTACACCTTTTATTTTAGAATTCAACTGCTCTATCTGCAGTCACTGTCTCCAGATCAGCAGGGAATAGAAGAGTAAACAATCTGGTTTAGCAGTACTGTGGCTTTACTGAAGTGATTTCTACAAGTCTCCAAAACCACAGACAGAAAACTTTCTGGATTTTTACACACAAACCATAAATGTTCCCAAAGAATGAGAGAATGAAAGGAAATCTGTTCTCCTGGCTCATACAGTCCATTATTAGTGTTGCTCTTATCCATACAGTAATTTCGTCAGTGTCTTTCACTGGAAACTTCACACTCTTCTCACATTTTTGTATGTAATATCATAAAGCTCTGCCCAGATCTCCTACTCCCTTCCCTCTATGCAACTTCCCTCACTGATGACACCCAAACGTATGTCAGTTTGCCACTTCTCTCTACTCAATTAAATCTAACAGATGTTGACACTTCTTACTGCCAACTCTGTTATCTGTCCCTTTAGGCAGCACCATCCTGACACCTCACTCTCTTCTCACTCAGGAGCACAACCTGCAAGTCACTGTGGAGTCATTTCTACCTATGTAGAAAATTTACAGCTTCTAACTTCTCAACATTCCCAAGATCCAACTATTTTCCTCTGCATACAGATTTGAAAATTTATTCAGCTCTTAATCTTCCATCTTAGAGGGACCTGGACAGGCTGGAGAGGTGGGCCTCTGCCAACCTCATGGAGTTCAACAAGGTCAAGTGCAAGGTCCTGCACCTGGGACAGGGCAATCCCAAGCACAAGTACAGGCTGGGCAGAAAAGAACTGAAGTTGTGCAATTACGTTTTAACTAATTACAGAAGCCCAGAGGAGAAGGACTTGAGGGTGTTGGCTGATTAGCAGCTCAACATGACCTAGCAATGTGTGCCTGCAGACCAGAAAGCCAGCCATATCCTGGGCTGTATTCAGAGAAGCATGGCCAGCAGGTCGAGGGAGGGGATTCTCTCCCTCTACTCTGCTCTTGTGAGACCCCCACCTGCAGTTCTGCATCCAGCTGTGGAGCCCTCAACATCAGAAGGATATTGATCAGCTTGAACAAGTCCAGAAGAGGCTACAAAGATGCTCAGAGGGCTGGAGCACCTCTTGTATGGGGACAGGCTGAGAGAGTTGGGCTTGTTCAGCCTGGAGAAGAGAAGGCTCTGGGGAGACCTTATTGCAGCCTTGCAGTACCTGAAGGGGCTACAAGAAAGCTGGGGGGGACTTTTTACAAGGGCCTGTAGTGACAGGACAAGGGGTAACGGGTTTAAATTGAAAGCAGGGAGGGGTAGATTAGATGTCAGGAAGAAGTTCTTCCCGGAGAGGGTGGTGAGGCACTGGAACAGGTTGCCCAGAGCAGCTGTGGATGCCCCATCCCTGGAAGTGTTCAAGGCCAGGCTGGATGAGGCTTTGAGCAACCTGGTCTAGTGGAAGGTGTCCCTGCCCATGGCAGGGGTGTTGGAACTAGATGATCTTTAAGGTCCCTTCCAACCCAAACTTTCCCATGATTCTATCAAATGCTGCAGTCTTCACTTCAGTGTCCCAAGCTCACCAAAGCCTGAACCACTGTAACCTTTTATTTGTTCTAATATATGCATAGCCTTATGTCCACATTTGTCCCCTCAGAAATCAAGTTCAGAACACACTGTCCTTCCAGTAAAAAAGACTGACATTTTCTGGAACTATTCTAACTTTGTCAATACTGCAATTCCCTTTATGTCTGCCACAGTTTAATTTGACTTCTATTTCATACTACCTGAAGGCACAGAATGCACGACCCACTGCAATGTCACATTTCAAATTCCTCTAGGCAATAAAAAAAATGCAACGCCTATAGACAGAAATTGTTGATTTTAATGTCTGATACATGTTTTTCAGACAGCCTAATTTACCTGCCCACCTGCATGCTAGACACCACCAGAGGCAGCGCTAACAGCTTCGCTTGTATGAATCCAATAAAGCTAAGTTGCATCTGATCTCGCTAATACAGTCAGTGGAGCCTGTGGAGGGATGTGGCTGACCCATCAGCAGACATCTATTTTAGGGTAAGCTGAGGAGCTCTGCAGCCTCAGCACAGCAACTGCACTATGGAGGTCTCCACTAAGCACAATGGCTCCTTAGACAACTGAGGTCACATGCAAATTCCTGAATTTGGATGACTGAGCCGAGTGTCCAACCGCTGTCTGTGATGAGGACTGGTTTTATTCACAGAAATGAATCTATACTGATCATTTTACGATGAAATTGGGAGTACCTTCTGACTTGGTCTTGCACATTTAGCAATCAGAAGCCATCTGTTTTTTAAGAATTCTTGTTACTGAAAGACTTGCTAAATTAGGATTAGAAGAATTTAAAATGTAATTGCACAACTCCAAGGCAAAAGGCATTTCACTTTTGACTGTTTTAAAAGAGACCCTGAATTTTTATGAGAAGTGACTTAAAAACATTATGTGAAAAGTAACTAGATTTCACACACTTTTTCTTTGCACTTGGTATGAGAGATGTGCCTGTCATGGTTTAACCTCAGCTAGCAATTAACCACGCAGCCACTCACTCACCTCCCCCCTCCTCCAATGGAGGAAGGGAATTGGAGGAAAAGACAAGGGAACTCTTGGATTGAGATAAGAATAATTTAATAATTGAATATAAATGAATATTATAGTAATGCTAATAACACCACTATACTAAGCAATTAAAATAATAGAAAATAAACCATGATACAATTGCTCACCACCTGCCAACTGATACACAGCTACGTCCCCAGTAGTGAGAGTCAGAGCCAGAGCGCCCAAGAGAAGAGCAGAGTCCGAGCGAGCCCCACAAGTGATCACACAACCAAGACAGACAATTGACCCACTAACTCACTAACAGACAAGAAAATTAACGAGCTAACAAGTGAGCTAGCAAAGGAGCTATGACTCCTTGGCCCACTCCCCACTGAGCATGATGTGCTATGGAATGAAGCACTCATTTGGTTAGTTTGGGTCAGCTGTCTGAACTGTGTGTCCACCCACACTGCTTGCAGTGAGAAAGCTAGGAACACAGCTGCAGTATCAGAAGCTGAGAAAGTCCCTGAAGTAGTGCAAGCACTCCCCAGCACCAACTAAAAACAACCCCACTTTACCAGTAATATTCTCAGGGCAAATCCAAAACCATAGCCTCATACCAGTGAAAAAAATTAACTGTCCTGACTAAAAGCAGCATAGTGTTTGAAGTGCTACATGAATACACCTCCCTAAATAATTACTACTTGACATATCGAATTGGAAAAACAAGACCCCATCGTTGGGATAAACTCATTAATTTCACCCAACATGAAAGCTGTGGGAAGGAGAAAGCAACTGAAATGATTTACAGATAGCGGTATGGATGCGCTGAATAATATACTCTCTCATTTATTGGCTTGCAGTGAAGCCAAATACAAATATTCTCTCTGTAAATAATATTCAAAAGCTTGAAACACAATTTGGACCTACACTTTCTTGTAAAAGATCTAAGTCTACTGAAAGAAGAATTCCCCACATTTTATGGTTATGTTGTGTGTTGTTCAGTGCTTAATACCTAGGATTCACTTAATCACATTTTGGTATCTAGATGTGATTCAATGATCATGACTCAATTTTATATTAAGTGAACAGAAAGGCACTTTTGGAGTAAACCTCACTTTATTTTAGTTATCTAATTTAGGACAAAGCCAGATGAATCAAGACTAAAAGTTCCCATTTCTCTTCAGGAGCTATAAAGGGAGCCTTAAGTATCTAGCTCAAATACAGATGTCTGAACCAGTATCATGATTCCCATCTAACATGGCTTGTATTCCTATCATCTTATAGCCCTCACATAAAAAGAGGAATCACCAGCCTTCCCCATGACTCACTATAAAACCAGCTTCTGACGACTGAGAAAATAAATCTCCTTTTTGTTTATGTTTTGAGCCCCATTCCCGGGAGCGGTCAGTAAGGTTGAAAGCCAGTTGCACACAATTCCATTGTAGAACGGTCTGAAATACGTTCACATCAATCAAGTTTTCCTCTGGCCATCCAGGTATACAGCAGATGGGACAAAGAAGCAAACAACAATGGAAACTGAGTAAGAAGGTTCCTGACCTCACAGAAACCCTTCTGGGACTTGTGGAGGAGGAAAAAAAGCCTTCAACTCCAATCTCCACAGGACAGGCGTTCGAAACACCAAGTTCACGTATCTGACTGCTCAGTATTACTTTCAATCATCCATTTGGAGAGGGGGCCTTTTTGTGGGTCTGAAGAACTACCCTTAAGATAGACACTTTCCTTTTGAAAGTAACACTTCTTTAGGTCTTCCCATAATGAAGTCACAAATTTAGGCTGGGTCAAGGTCTCAGGTGTTGGTCTGACTCAAACTAAATGTCACAGGCTTTTTACAAGGCATGGACCACTCTACAGTCTTAGAGCAAGAATTAGTAAGTAACTATAAACAGACACACACCCAAAAGAAAAGGTATAGCTAAACCTTTGAGGCTCTTGCAAAGACGCTTATAAAATCTGTCAGCCTCACTGTTTGCAGGCCTTCTCAACTGCTTTGGTAAGGTGCAGATACCACTTGACAGGTGCTGTGACAGCACACTTTGCTGATTCCTCATTTTATGTGAAAGAGAAAGATGTTAAAAGCTGAAGATACTACTGCATGAGAATAAGACAAGAGGCAGTCAAGTCTGTTCTGCAGCTGGAGATGTAAAATCTGATTGTGTGAGGCAAAGTGCACAATGTAGTCCCAGAGCATCCAGCGACAAACTGTGACTGCTGAAGGTTGTGAGGCATTTCACAGCAGTGCTGACAGAAGAGAGAACTTGTACAAATCAAATGCATTTGCAGCTACCATCGACGCCACCTAACTCAACTATGTAAAATCTTACTTTCCTAGTGAAAAATGGCCAAGTATATTTAAAGTGTTCTTGTTCAGGTAATTGTACCAAACACTTGAAAGTGATACTGAACTTCAAGCTAACAAATTGGGCATTCATGACACACGTACCCTGAATAAGTCAGAAGCCATGCATGCTAAAATGATCTGAGGCTCCAAGCTTTGGAGTGCTTCTCCTTCGAGCATGCTGTGATCTTCACAGGTGATCATGCAGTAATTTTCTTTTAAATTTCCTGATTTCAGATTCTGAACTTCAGATTTTATTATATGCCACAAGTAAAAAATTACTACAGAAATACTTCCTGTTGCAAAGTAACCATTCAGCCAATTCATGACCTTTTAAGAGAGCACGTAGTTGCTTTTTTATGTATGAAATTAGCCTGCACAAATCTACAATACTTGTAGGCATACCTCTGTAAGAACAAATACAGCAAAAAAGTTCCCTAACAAGAATTAGAGGAATTTCTTGTGCTCTAAGAATCCCGTGCCAGCATTTTAATCCAACTGAACAACATGAAATGACATACAACTTAACTCTAAGCAGCTTATCATAAACATAGCAGGACTTTTGAGAATTAATGTGGTATCTACTAACACCAGTATTTCAATTTCCAGTGATGCATTGAATCCAGCAATAACATACATACCTGGCATGCCTGTAGCGAGACCCTGACCAAAAGCCAAAGCTGGATTGGCTGCTGCAGCTGCTGCAAGTGACTCTGCCTGCTGCCCTTGCTGACCCTGATTGGGAGTAAGCGGGCGCTGAGTTGCTCCAGCACGCAGAACCTGTAAAAGACCAGCATGACACCCTTGCCTTAAAAGGTGAGAAAGCAAGCCCATTACATGCTAAAAAAGGTCTAAAAAAGAACATTTGCTTTGCATATTTGATGCTATGTAGCTATGAATTTCATTTTGGGAATACTCCACCTTACTGGTTTCAAGGATATATACATACAAAGAATAAAAGGCAGACTATTTTGCTGACAAACGTGACAATAAAACATCTGCCCCGCAGAACCTGTGTATGTTCCATCAGTGGTAATGAGCACAGGGTAAGGAAGAATGTGAGAGTGATATTTATGATCTGCATTATTTATTAACTGAACACCTGTCTTTCCCTGATAAATGCATTTGTTTACATTATTTTCAGGGAACTGAATTATGTAAGTCAGAATACTTCAGAGCTTGTAGCAACTCGTCTAAATAATTAACACTACACTGCCAACAGTTCTGTAAAAAATGCACCCACGAAGTTTTAAGAATTCACATAAACTCTCCATCACCATGCAACACAAGCTTATTGTATTATGTTCTGAAAGCGCATCTCTGGCAATCTGACTGAACAGCAGCCTGAATTCTTGTAACTACTCTCTTCCTCTTGGTTAAAACAACCTTTTCCAGGTCGAAAATAAGAGAGAAATATAATTTGCAATATATTCCAACAAAATATCTTATGTTCCCACATCTTACATATTCCCACAAAATAACTTACACAAACTATCTTACCCGATTTGCATGAATCGGGTATTAATTTTATAGAGCAAGCAAAAAAAAACACACTGGAGGGATGATACATATTCAGTTATCAATGCAGTTCACTGATAATGATCAGTAGGGGGAAAGATCCACCTGAGTATTAAAACAGTGATGAAGCTAGTCTGGAACTTCTGGTAACTCCAAGTCACTTGTCAAATTTATAAGAATGGCATTGAAATTAACCAGATTGCTAATAATAAAACTCACAGTCATTCAAGTGTAAAATCACGTTAAGATTTGTGTTTTCCCTTTGTGAAAAAAAGGCTGTTTGTTTTTACTGAAAGATGATGTAATGGTTTTAAAAACACATCCAGATTAACAATAGAAAATTAGAATTTTTTTAAAAAGTTACTTAAAGAAATGTAAATTTCCACAAGTTCTTGTAACAATTGCTCACTCTTGATTTACCAAGGCAAAAACAACATATGGCACATGGTGATGTTGTAATACAATTATTCTGTCACAGAAACGTATGCAAGGCAATCCATCTTCCCCATGAAGCAACAAAGTTACCATTAAAACCTTTATTTCCCTACTTTAGAGAAACAGAAAAGATGTGTAACATTCCACTTTCCAGCTAATTAATAAAAATGCAGGTCAACTTTTTCACAAGCTTAAAGATAAAATATCCTCTTAAAATTACTGAAACATCTTTTTTCATCCCCTTATGTTAGCTTTCTAGGTTACTTTTAAAAATTTACGTTCATTTTTCAATTACTGTACAAAAGCACCATTATCTAGACATAAACATAACAGCACAGTAACCTGGATTAAAGGAACTATTTTAATGGGTTTTATTTTAAAAACTGGTACTGCAAAATAAGGTAAATATTCAGTATGCAGTAAATGAATTTTTGAAGACAACCATCATCAGTAATGTGAGGAAATCGAGAATTTTTAATATTTATTTATTATTTGATATAACACATCTGAACTATGTAAAATTTTCTAAAAGCTGATCCTTATACTGAAAACGTTAAGGTAAGGCTGTAAATGGACATCTTTTTATGAAGAACATACCGGTTGCTGCCCCTGTTGTGCCTGTGAAGCCGCTTGCTGATTTGCTGTGGTATTTGCTGCTGCAGCTTGCTGCTGAAATAAATTGGCTGGATACACCCCCCATGGAACACCATAATACTGAGGCGGAACCACAGCAGGACCTAAAACCAAAGAATGTGATTATTTCATCTATTGCAGGTAAAGTAATTGTCTATATTGTTTGTAGCATCCCTCATTGACCTACCTTCTAAATGTCAAAACAAATCAGTATTAAAAATAAATTAATTCCCATATTAGCCAAAGTCATAAAGGAACACAAATGGGTTAAAGAATTCACATCAAAACATACCTTCTCTATGAAAAATAAGCACCCCTTTGAGACCGAGGTGACAAAAAATATACTTAATCAAAGCTTCTATACCAAAAAAACACTCAACATCAGTTTCCATGGTTGGAAAAAAAGATCATTTCAGAACATCACAAAATGAACAAAATTCATCCTCCTGATAGTGATGTACTGAGACTTTGATAATCTATTATTCCTCCCTTTGGTATGCTTCTGTTGCTTATAAACACAACAACTGCCTCTGCCTCCCCTGCCTACTGTGACACACTGAAGAGTGAGCACACTTATTTCTTCCAGTCTACTGATAAGGAACTGTAGAAGAATGAGCTCTCTATCACTGGATTGTACACATTTTATGTATACATTTATTTTAGTTCTTTCTATGGCCTTTCCTGTGAAACCACCAACTGGAGACAGTTTTTTCCTAAAATGTTATGCTCAGGTCTGAGCACTAGCTGGGATCTGAACACGCAGTGTTGTTTCCCAGTGACATCTATTAACTTTTTAAGATATTTTCCTGGGTTTATCTGTTGTCTGGGCCTTTTAGGATGCTGGAGACTATTCTCATGCACACTGAGCATGAGAAAACCTAGAATTAGAAAATTAAAAGTAAAAACATACATAGATTAAAGGCTAGCTGTGTCATCTTTTGAAATTAATACCTACTCCTAACTGTCAGGTGAAACCTTAAGGATAAGCATGTTTAGAACAGAAGAAACCGAAGTGTTGCATGTAAAAGTCCAGTGTAAAGAAATACCCAGAATCCATATATAATAAAAACTGAATCCCTTTACATTTTACTGAAAAATTTTCAAAACTGCAATATTACTTTTCCTGCAAGTCCCTCCTTCCTAGAAATACATTTACAGAGAACAGGATGAATCTCAGCTTTTTTCTAATTTCATTCAATAAAACTATCAAGACAAGACACTAGAAAGTGTTCAGTTACCTGCTAGGGTAGCTGCTGCAGCTAATCCAGCTGCAGTGTATGGGTCAGTACCTGGAGGAGCAGCACTGATAATGTATGGGTTTGGCACAAAAGCAGCTGGAGCCAAGCCTGCTGAGAATACGCCTGCTACAGTAATAAACAGAGTTTCATTATAGCTAACATGCTTAGCAAGCATCATCATATTCAAACCAATCAAATCACAAAGCATATCTGTTAAAATCAGAACTGCTTGTACTTTGGAAGTTTCTAAGAGCAGGTACACCATTACAGAAATCAACACTTCTGTCTTCTCACCAGTCCTTTTTCTTATTAATCCCATGGCCTAACAGCTTTGTTTTCCTGGATCTAAGGAAAAATTAGATTCCAAGGAAATTTATCTCCTATGTATCTACCCACTGTTACATAAAAAAAATACTCAGTGGTATTTTACTTGCCCAACTGTAACAATCTAAAAGTTACAACAGCCTTACAACTAAATCAGTATCAGACAGATCTTCTATTGTCTTAAGTGAATCAGCCAGATAGAATGAATCACCTTCTAGAGATACAAATCTCCTTTTATTGACAACACAGAAAAAAAAAAGAATCTAACCAGAGTTCAAATCAGATACCTGGCTTTTAAAAAGCCAGTTCTGAGATGTTAATCTTACATTCAAGAATCTAAATTTGATAGAAGATTTGTAATGGAAGGAGACAACTGAAGAAACTCAGTCAAACAAAGCATTGCTACCCAGTTTCCCAGCAGTCAGGTTCACATATTTTCTCCAACACCGAGGCAGCACCTATTCCAGCAAGCACGGCACAAACTACGTTCTTCCTTCCAAATAGGAGGCTTCTTGATAAATTTCTATTAATATGCATATCAGAAGAGGCTGCACTTCAAAGGGGCACAATACAACTGACTGCCCGGTCAGCACTTTATACGAAGTAGGGGCTTCTCCATAGTTCAGAAGCCAAAGACAAGCAGAAGGCAGGAACTGGACTCAAAACATCTCCATCTGCCATGCTCCCAAGTTCTAAGACTGTATTAGTCCCCTATATAACATTAAAGAGCTGCCACTTCTAAACCCCAGCTAAGAGCTGCTGATCCCTGTCTTAACAGGTACCAGTGCAGCTAAAGCCAGTGGGAAAAACTTAACGGTCACCATATCGCAGAAGAATATGGGAACATCCCTTTGGAAATGCTGCTTCCTATTTCTGTCAGCCCTTCAGATCCTGAGAACGCTTTTTCCCTTGCAAAGAAAAACAGATGCACACACCTCAACAGCCTAATGTTGGAGTGGGAAGGGCAGGAATCTTTAATCCTGCCCTAGTGTCAGAATTTGAGGAGTTCCCTTCCCTAAACAAGGAATTACTTTCACATGCATACCAACCTCACTCACCCCAAACACACAGCTTCCCCACAACAGCAGATGAAACTGTTGTCACAGCCTCTGTGTTGAGCTGCCAGCACACCAAGATACACATTTAGTTAATTCACTGAGTTCCTTTAAAGGTGTGGGAGAAAATGTGCGCTAAACAACAGTTCCATCACGAAGAAAGGTACTTGCAAGAGTAAGGAGCTATCCGTTTAAAAGCTGTCATTAGCAAGGAAGAATGAATGAACCCAACTTTCATTTTGAAATTCTACTATACAATGGTTTTGAACTGCATTATCAAGAATCACCAAAGCAACGCACCCACTTTTGCCAGGGATGCCTGCTGCACAAAGGTTTACAAAAACCTCACCTATGTGTGGCTGCTGAGCTGCAGCCAGTGCGTATTGCTGCTGCTGGGCTGCTGTTAACTGCTGCACAGTCAGAGCATTAGTCCTCTGGAAAAGCTATTGGAAAAGAAAGGAAAGATGCATTTCAGTTTTCAAGAGTCAGGGCTATATTATACTGGGATTTACTTACAAAAAACCAGATTTTAAACCAAGCTTCCATCCTAGTAAGTTACAAAAACTAGAAAATTATGCACTAATGCTCCTCTAGATTAAATATACATTTATTTACCTTTGACTAAGTCACAGAGAAAACAAATTAAATACATCTTGTGCTTAAACGACTGATTATCAAAGAGGGTAACGTACAACTTGAAAGGACCAATTTGGCATTGGTTTTAAGTCCAGTACTAACCTGCTGCTGAGAATTGTAGTCAAAAAGTCCTACAGTAGCTCCCGAAGAGTCCATTTGTACCTGATTGCCAGGATAGTCAAACTGTAGCGAATCAAGACCAACTTGTTCCATGGCATCTAGATTCTGATTTTCTGGATTGGAAAATTCTTCTACCAGAGGCTTGTGGGCTGTAGGATTAGGAAGTGGACCTAATCCTTCTGTGGTGCTGGGATTGGGGCCCAAGCGTTCAGCTACTTCTGTTGGGGAGGCTTGTCGACTTCCAGGGGTTCGACTATTCAGAAGAAATTAAAGACAGACTCTTCAGTCTTAAATAAAGCTGTCCATGGACAGAGTACATTTCCATTTCAAAACCATTTCTGAACTCAGAGGCTTTACACAGGGAAGTGACAGACTGATTTTAACAATTTTAACCAGCACACACATCGCTTGATAAAGGACACATTTAATTTCAAAGAATCTATATTTTTAAAACTTTAAAACTGTGCAGTTATTCAATTAACTGAAAAAACACAACTGAACTTTGACACTGTTTTACGTGAAATGAAGTGAACTGTGGTCACCTCTAACTTTTGGGATGGCTCTTTATTGCATTTTGAGGGCAACAGGAAGTTATTAGAAAACATACTGAATACAAACAAGGAAATAGCTAAGTGCATCTGATGCCAAAGGAGAAAGACAAAAAAACTTCAACTGGAAAAGACATAACAATATAGCAGGTGTCCTTCACATCTCTAGAGCAAACACCACATGTTTTTACCTTAAGTAAAATGGACTATTAACTGCCTCATTTAGCATCTGACTAAGACACTTCATTTCCTAC
>NW_010227788.1:21358-28458 GCF_000690775.1 Eurypyga helias | reverse complement strand
CCCTACAAATAAATATAGCCTGTGGTTCCAGAAGAAAATCTGTAGGTTAGAGAAAAATATAGGTGTTTGATTTCTGTTGACAGAGATATGGAGCTGGAAATTGTTTACTATGCCAAGGCCCTGAGAGTTCAGTTTCCAAATATGAGGGACTGGTAGCAATTAAGATGGAGATCATTACACATCTCCAGGTGTTAAAATTCCTATAAGAGGCGATGAAAACTAAGTCAGGCCACATTGTTTAGACTACCAATTTCTACCAGCAAAAACCTAAGTATGATCCCTTAACAGCATTATTGTGCTGGCAGAACTTGACAATGATATGTTGTTACCCAGGAAACATACAACTTCCAGTTAATCTTGCTTGATTTGTGAAAACTGGGCTCAAATACAAACTACCATCTTGCAGGATAAGCCATTTATTCAAGCAGTACACTGCCAGATCAGTAACGTATACTGCTACTTCAAAGACTAAGTACTAACTGTTCTCCTCTCTCCTGGGGGCTCCAAAGTTGAAATGTGTGTTCCTCACTAAAGCACAAGGTAAGTACTAACAAATTTCTTTGCATTTATGTATTTGCTGATACCAACTCTAAACGCTGTATGTCTAGTAGCAGCCTTTTAGTGAGTTTATTCAACATCACTGTATGATCTATTTCTCTCGACAAAATACTTCAAAGATAAAGCAGTTACAGAGTTTTTTAATGTAACAACGATCATCTATAACATATGGGCTACCATCTAAGTATCCTAGCTAGCAACCGTGTCTCGCTCAACATACAAAACTTGAGTATGAAGCCAGTTAATATACCTTATTCTTCCCAAGTGACATACAGTATCAACAAAGTGAAGAACAAAAGGAAAAAAAGGCAGTTATTTCAGTACATATTTTAGTTTGAAAAAGCTGTAAGTACAATAAAAATACAAGAAAAAGGACAGGACGAAGTTTCTTTGTTAATACTTTTGTTTATCTAATATACGTTGCTCCTTATATCGGTGCTGTTCTGTTGCTATAGTTAAAGTTGTGTCAATACTTCGATTATAAACCTCTGTTTGGAGGGCTTTATACCACCGTTTTATATGGCACATTTAAATTACATGGCCTTTTTTGGTTTTTTTGAGAGGTTCACGGGCTTTGGATGCTCCTTTGCACTTCTGTATTTTTCAGTAATTTCTCTTTAAATAATGCAAAAGGTACTTTACTGTTATCTATTTCAAGTTTTAAATAGCTGCTTGCAAAGGAAAAGCAGGACAGATTTATTCTGTATTTTCTACATATAATATTGAACGCAACCGTTTACTGTGCATATTGCAGCATGCATCCAAAAGGAGCTAATCTGAGCTCTCTCCTATGTTTGCTATTATATTCTTTTCAATAATACATCTTGAAAAACAGAGTAAGAATCCCTCCTTAGCCTCAGGTAAATACATTTTTTTAAAGGGTAGGAAATACTTACGTATGGGATTCAACATGCATTTTAATATACTTGGTCAATTATGAACTAATGAAACCACAACTGTTCAGTCACGTTCATCACATTAATACAAATTTATGAGCAGCAGTCTAGTTTTCTGATCATAATTCTGCTGGACGACAGTTACAAAGGCACCACAGTCATTCAAAAGCAAAGATTAGTCTTTTAAAAATACGCAAATTTAAAATACAGTTCAGCATTAGGAAAAAACAGGCTGGCTGTGCTGTCATAAATTAATTCACAGTTCAAAGGCTTCAGCTTAGTCCAATTTTTTTTCCCTTCAGAAAACAACCACACAACACCATTCTATACTGTGAAAAGGTGGCATTTAACTACGTGAATAGGGAAATACATTGTTTCTCCTTTACCAAATAAATGGTTTCTGTGAAGACTCTAGTGGGGAAGCGATTGTGTGAGGCTGTGTTATCCACCAGCAAAATTAGAAGGAAAACCCAGATTCTGTAGGAGTTACTCTCTACAACAACAATCAAATGCAAAAGTTAAAGTTTAAAAAGAAGCAGAGAGAAAGGAATTTAGTTTAGAATTGAAAGAGTTAAGGTTTTCATCCCTCTCTAATTCATCACATTTTAAGGTACCCATTTACTCTGAATAATTACTATATTAAGATGAATCTGTCTCATGAGAAGTGACACATACAGTAATGACATCCTAAGAAACATGTGGCACAGTGGGAATGGGAGAACGTGAGGTAGAAAGCATCAGTCTGCAGCTGGGTAACGTTTAAAGCTGACACACAAACCAGAACTGTAGTAATGCCCTGAAGAGAAACGCTCGTCTTCTCAAGAAACAGTTAAAAGCTTACTTAAAATCTTTGCAATCCGCATCCATTCCATTTGGCAAACCTCTGCCATTTATTTTAGTAACATCCTCATCATCTCCTTGTTTAAGATCTCTGTTTTTGTCCTCCTCAAATGGAGAAGCCTTGCCTTTCTGATCTCCTTTCTCAGGTCCATCTGTTTCAGCATCTCTAGTGCCCTGAGGAAAAAGAATCTGTTTGATTCTGAATATTGAACAGAACACAATAGGAGCACCACAAGGTGACCTAATTCTACACTACAGTGCACGTAAACAATACAAACAGTTCGTTTTCAATGCAATTGCATTTGGTGGGTAACTTGCTCATCAAGTTTCAACCACGTGCAATTAATAACTGCCAAAATGTGAAAAGGAATGCCAGGATTTATAATGGAAGAGCAAACTCAACCTTAACTATAGCGGTGCTATTAAAGCAGTAACACTTCAAATCAGATATGGTTTATTTTACACAGTTAAAACATCTAGTACAAAACACAAACCCATATGGAAACACAGAATAGGAAGATCTAGAATAAAGCCCAAAACACATTTTAAATTAAGATATTTGCAGTCTTTTTCCTACCTTTATTTAAAAGTGTTAAGAAAGTACTTTAAGACATCAATTTAGTCAAGATTCTCAATCCATTTCCCCTCTTCTGCCCCCTCGAACCAAGGAAGGCAGACAGATAGCAACTACATCCTTCCTTCTAAAGAGCAGGGTTAAAAGCAAAATTGACAAATAGAGCAGAGAATAAAACCATATAAGAAAGTAAGTAGGTAACTAGCAAGCTTAACACACTGCATTACTTACAAAAGCTCCTTTCCTAAACCGGGAATCCAATTTATCAGCTGGAGAGGAACTTAACACATATTCTACCATGCTCACTCCAAGGCCACCACTTTCTGATCGTGGAGACAATACAGCATTTACTTCACTGTTTCCATGAAAACCCTGTCCAGGCTTTCTCTGTACCATAATAGGTTGGGACATAGAATGGTCTGTTAAAAACAAACAAACAAACAAGCTAATTGTATTTTTAAAATCCAACTTGTAACATTTTTGCATTTCATTACAGAGGCAATATTAATATTGAACAATAACAAAATTAAATAAAAATGCCAGATCTTAGTTTCAAAAAGTATTATTGGCACACAACCACCACTGCAGTATACACGTTCACAATTAAAATTAATAAAATTAATATACAATTAAAATTTCTATTATTAATTTACCTTGAGGTAACATTTAGTAAATATGACTGATTTTTCAACACGTATAGACCAATCACTTACGAGGAGTTCCCCATGCAGCCTCTCTCCACTCATCACCAAGGAATATCCCTTTTTGTCCATCTTTTGCTGAATCATCAGGTTCCCAAAACTTTTTGGCAGGTAAAAGCTGTTCCAAAAGAGAAGAAGGTTCTATTTGAAATATATTTATAAATGGGCAAAACCCAGCAATACTGTTAAGAGGATATGCAAGTAACTCCTTTTAGATACCAAAGTCAGATTTACATGAGGAAGCACACATTGCTAAGGAATAATTATAAACACTTTTCTGTTACTGAAGCTGATGCTGTATGAAGATGACTCCAGTGACCACAAGACTGGAATTTTGAAGTTATGAGGTAGATACAGAATATAGAAGCAGCTGTGAAAAAGCTAATCAAATTAACCCCCGTATTAAGTCAATCCTCTCAAACTTTACCTACTACTGCCTTCTTTCCATGTTGGCTCAAAAGCTTGGCCTCCAACTAATACCATCATGAGAACCAGCAACAGCAGTAGTTCCTTGTAAAGTTCTGTTCACT
The DNA here is from genome assembly GCF_000690775.1 of Eurypyga helias. Classification (NCBI taxonomy): domain Eukaryota; kingdom Metazoa; phylum Chordata; class Aves; order Eurypygiformes; family Eurypygidae; genus Eurypyga; species Eurypyga helias. The sequence goes on along the minus strand of NW_010227788.1, from coordinate 24,359 downwards.
CAGAAAGGCAGTGTGTTCAGAAAGCAACTAACACACATGGCAAGGCAGCTCCCTTAGACCACAGGGATCTGCTGGTTACTCTGTGACATTCACATTTGAAGTACCATGTATCAATTTATCTGCACGTTTTTCACACAAGTAAAAAAGTTACGTCAGTATCACTTCTTGCACTGCCTTCGAGGACAGAAGAACCCCACAACAAAAATACCTCAAATATCAGCGTTCTTTTAATTTTTATTTTACTACTGTGTTCCTCTAACTTTTCCCATCAGTAGAAGTACAACTGCCAAACTCTGCATATCACATTTTCCCTTGAATACGTAATTTAAAACTGTATTCTCAAACTAGGTATTACATACTTTACAAGGTCAATCACCAAAGCTACAATGGAAACAACTTGCAAAAAACCAGGCAAGAGCTCTGAAGACAGCATTGTAACCCATCAAATTTTGCAAAAGTTAATGTCCAATTTAAAATTTCACATTTTGTGAATTCGGGGGAAAAAAAAAAACCACAAATATAACCTGTTTTCAATAAATAAATACTTTCTCTAACTTTGATTCTCTTGTTACTTAAGTGAATAAAAAACCCTTTTGAACATCACAGCTTGTTAATATGACCCTTGATGAAACTACCATCAGGAGTATTTTTTTTTTAGGTATTTCTCAATGCAGCATTGAAAGAGCTTGTGCAAACACCCTGAAGAGGCTCAGATCACCATTAACAGGCCACAATATTAGCACAGAACAGGGGTGACAAGAGCTTCCCTGGAGAAACTTAGGAATGGCCATTTCTCTGTGCTGCCCAGAGCTCTCACCAGAAACAAGTATTTGGACTAGCTAACCTACTGAAATCCCTGGGCTCCTTACAGAAACTCATTAAGGCAGAACAATTTGGGGTGCAGGATGATAAACAGCCAAAGCTCAACAAGACTACAGGAGAGACCTGCCGTGACAAAGATGCCCCATTGCCAAATGCATGGGAAGATCAAACATTCTCTGGGAGCACAGGATTAAGTTTACTCTGAATTTAAGGGATGAATTTAGCCATCAGAGGACAGAGAAACAGAATAATGAAATCTTACAGCTGCAGTTCAACTAAAACCAAAAGAGTAAAATTTCAGATGAGCCTATGAAATCTATTCATCCTTTTTAGCTTTATGTTATAAGAAGTTCAAGCGGAAGGTGTCCCTGCCCATGGCAGGGGAGTTGGAACTAGATGGTCTTTAAGGTCCCTTCCAACCCAAACCATAGTTTGCAACACTACTTATTTTTTAGGATACTGGTAGAAGAGAAAGCAAGTGTTTCTGATCTATGAAACCTTGGTTTTGAAAGAAAGAATCCCATTTTAGTTGAAATGTCATCTAAAACAACTTCAAATATGTCCAGCTGAGATGAGAGTTACGAGAAATACAAAAGTGAAGGTGTCAACCTAACACAACTTTGTCAGAATAAAACAGATCAAGTAGTATCTTGGGTGTCATAAAATGAGCATCCCCTTAAAGTGTGCTTACCCTGAAATCAGTAATTCCACTATCAGACAGACGTTCAGAGCATACTGTGTTAAGAACAATATGTAAACAGTGAAATACTGGGTTTGATTTTAAAACTCACTGCTATCAGAGTTAAAAAACACTGTCCTCCTGTAGAAAGCAGCAATAATCCTCACTGAAAAAGTAGGTGTTGTTTTGGGGAGACTTTGTTGTTGTTTGGGTGTTTAAGAGGTTTGCCTTGGTTTTGTGGGTTTTGTGTGTGTTTTTTTAACAACATACTCTCAAATTCCAAACAGATATATTCAACTGCTTGCAGTCTTCATGTACTCTGGTACATAAAGGATACAGAGGATCTTTGACACAAAAGATAATGCATCATCTATACTTCAAGAGGCTAAATTTAAACTGCATCCTACTGAAGATCAAACACATCTACCGAAAAAAGTTAAAATTTCAACACAAAGTCCCTCAAACGTTTAAATAAATGGATTTTTTCCAAGTTTACAATTTTGTACTCCCTGAGGGCCAGTGATTTAGATTTATTATTTACTTGGTTTTGACAGATGATGGATATGACATGTACTATGCTCTTTTTAAGGGGGTGTTTAAGATATTGGATTGCCATGTAAATGAGCAGCCTCAGCAGCTGTCAACAGTTTCATTGTGTAACAAAATAAAAAGTACTTTTCAGAAAAACAAGTGTGGTGTTCTTCAACAGCCAAGAAAAAAAACCAAACCCACTTGATTAGTTCTACTGAAAAAGACTTAATTGAGAAGAAGCCATCACAAATTAATACAAGTAGCTAAAATCATCACCCTTTACCCTTGGTTATCATGTGTTTTGCTCAGGATTTCCCACGTTTAATCCAATAAAAAAATTTACGAAGATACATCCAATCCTACTTCATAATAATGGAAGAGATTGCTGTCTTTCTAGGATCCCCTAACAGAATGCTGAAGTGCCTTTTTCAGTATCAGCACTAATCCCTGTTATGTCTTTGCCAGATGAACAAAGCCCCTTTCTACACAGAGATAATAACCAATTATGCTAAAGCTGCCTCTTAACCAGCTCTGATAAGTAACTGCACAGTCTTGATTACTGGCTCTTGAATTAAAAACAATTTTAAATCCTTAAGATCAGAAGTTATTCCTACAGAGCCTTCTGCAATTTCTCTGAATAAAGTTTTGATACCAGAAACAGATACATTGTCCCTAAAATGAAACTTGTATGCTTTGACCCTGTAGGTTTTTTAAGAATAGATATTGTCAAAAAAGTTTCAGTTTTATATTCTGTTTGTCAATTACTTTTAGGTATGCCTGTGTAAGATCCCACTAAAGGTCCAGGAGCCCACTATGCTGAGCCTGAAGAAACATCAAACAGATGCTCAGAGAAAAGAAATAGCACCATATGTCAATATTTCTTCAGAATATTATCACGACCTTAAGGGTCACAATAGCTTTTGGGAGCTGGAGCCAGAAGCATCATCTGTGTTTAACCATTTTAACAGC
>NW_010227788.1:0-21344 GCF_000690775.1 Eurypyga helias | reverse complement strand
GAAAGACGCCTGCAATACAGCAGATCTCCTGCTAATAAAACTTCAGTCTGTTTCTTTACAGAATAAATTAACAAAGAATTGCAAGACAGACATCTGGCCCATGTTACACTGTCCTATTCCCCACACTGATTGATACCAGGCTCCATCTGAACACAACTCAGATGGACAGCTTAACAGAAGGATTTCCAGTACATATTATTTCCAAAATGTGTTATGGTACAACGAAGGCAGATTTCATACTATATTCCTTTACATCAGCACATGGAAGAGATACACTTGCTTGAGGATTCACAGTCTTGATTGTAATAACAATCTGAAAAAAAGTCAGAGAGCCTCCTAATTTCAAGTATTGACATCCAGTCAGGGGAAGGGTAAGGGGAAGACCAAGAAGGATTAGAATTATGAACAGGAAATTTATTTCAGTTCAGAGAAAAATCTATCCTGACAGAGAAAATGAGAAAAAGAACTTCCCAACAGCTAGAAGCAGATCACTTGACATGACCTCCCCTTCACACTCTTCGAAGTAGACAGGGGCAGCATGTAAGTATGTAGAACCACCTATTCTAGCTTACAAGGGTGTTGATGAGGACAGTTCCTTTAATATTTTGGAAGGTTATATTCAAAGAGGTTAAACCAGTCAAGGAATCTCTTCCAGAACTACTTTATTGTTGTGCAATACAGTAAGAAAATTACCGAGGAAGTCAACCTACCTATGGGAACCTGTATTACCTCAAGATACCTCTAAGACACCATTGAAATGATTCATAGAATCACAGAATGGTTTGGGTTGGAATGGACCTTAAAGATCACCCAGTTCCAACCCCCCTGCCATGGGCAGGGACACCTTCCACTAGACCAGGTTGCTCCAAGCCTCATCCAGCCTGGCCTTGAACACTTCCAGGGATGGGGCATCCACAGCTTCTCTGGGCAACCTGTGCCAGTCCTTCACCACCCTCTCCCTGAAGAATTTATTCCTGATATCTAATCTAAACCTCCCCGCTTTCAATTTAAACCCGTTACCCCTTGTCCTGTCACTACAGGCCCTTGTAAAAAGTCCCCTCCCAGCTTCCTTGTAGGCCCCTTCAGGTACTGGAAGACTGCTATAGGGTCTCCACAAAGCCTCCTCTTCTCCAGGCTGAACATCTCTGGGCAAAACCATAACCACCCAATAAATGCAGGGTCACAATATAATATCAACTTCTGATGCTGTATTACTGTACCAGAGCTCTGGCTTCCTGTGTGTGGAGGTGTTATGTTCTGGGGTTTGGGGTTTTTAAAAATTTCTACACAGATCCACAGAATACCATGAAAACAAACAAAATCATAATCATGCAGAAGTATCTACCTCCATCTGAGATAACCTAAAACAAAGATCTGTAAGAGCAGTCACATATCTCAGTTTAATTCCCAGGCATTTGTGCCATCCTTCATTTTCACTGCTTTCAATTTTTCAGAGTACTTGTGGGTGGCAAAAGAACAAACACCAATGTGAATTTTATCCATCCACTGTCACACTGTTGGTACTATCACAGATACCTTATACCAACACCGTTACCTTTCAAAAGGAGTTTTAAGAACTGAGGGGGCAGCAGGAAGCAAGAACATCCACTGTGGCTAGTCAGCTGTCTGAAGGGCTTCACCTATTACTGCCTTTTCAAATGGGAGATGGTTCAAGAAAGTCCACATGGAACCCTGGATGGAGCACAAACTGCTGGAAAGCCGACTGATTGTTTAAACGCTTCAGTAAAGTAAAAAAATCAAGTAAGAGCCATGTGTCAGCGCAGAAATATTCAGCAACTAAACCACTGCATTTGTTTTTCATCAATAAGTTGCGGTTTCCGTAGAGATCACAGTCCTATCATCATTTTAAGAAAGTTAAGCTGAAATATTGCCCCTGGTTCAAGTATCAACTGAATTAGGTAAATATCCAGCAAGACAAAAGTATCAGTATTGGAAATCTTAGTTCAACGTGAATTTATTTCATTACCATGTCCTGTCAGGGCAAGTAACCATAATGCATGCTGACTGCTTTCTGAACAGTTCAGGGAACTGCTTTGATGGAGCTAAGTCATCCTTCATGATCTCAATTTCCACCCCCCCCCCGAAGTACATTGACTTCAAAAAAGACCAACCAAACCAATCAAAACAAGTCCTTCTTCCCTCTAGCTAAATTATACAATAGCACTCTTCACCCTGCTTAAAAACTTTTTTTAAGGAGTAATTACCAGTAAAAGAGCCATAGCAAACTACCACACATTTCTGCTAGGGCACGCCAGTTTCACATTTTCTGGAGCAAAATCTTTTTCAGACTCCAGTCTCCTTGGCTCCTCAGAGGTAGCAAGCAATTGTTTCACTGCCTTAGACAGTGACACTGAAAACATTCCTCATTTCACAGAATTGCAAAAAATTTCCAACAAATTACTCTGTCACCTCCCCAAGAGTATCAGTCATCTAATAAGACTGACACAGTAACAGCAGAATCCAGCCAACAACCACCCCAGTGTTCTTGCAAAGTAGTTATCTTCACCTCTGAACAGGCATTTGCAGTTGCCTGAAAAGTCAATTTGGTCTTAAGATAAGCTCTTTGCTTCACGTTGCGTTATTTCAGACTTCTTAAATTCTATCAACATATCCAAACCACCAACTGGTTTTTCAGCCCTCAATAATTACCTCTCCCATTCCCCGAGATTCTAGGGCAAGAGCTTGAAACTCATGATTCATCTCATCCACAGATCGAACCTGTAGGAGGAAAAACAAAAGGGTGATCCGTTAGTCAAATACATTTTCAAAAACTTGAGTTTGTAATAGCCCGCAAGATCTCAGACAACCGAAAGCACAGAGTATTTGCTACTGAACAGGAGTTTACGTTTTGTGAAGAGATACAGTTAGTGACCAGTTTAATGAACCATACTAATATAAGAACATGCAAGAAATTCTGAGAGACTTAAAAATATTAATCATCTTGTGTCTGGCTGGGTATCACTCACTATGGAAACAATGACAGATGTTACATTTGTAAGAAATGCAAGAATAATTATATTAAAAGTTTGGGCATCTATCATCCTTTGGAAAGGAGATGAGCTGTTTCACACAACGTTGCCGAGTACACAGCAGCAAAGACAAGGTCACAAGACAAGTCACAAAAGCTATTAGCAACATGTTGCTTTTAAAATCGACTAACTGATTACATTATCACAATTTCTTGTGCTTTCTTCAGAAAGAGAACTCTTCCTTCTCTGTGTTACTTTTTTTGTTTGTTGTAAATATGAAAAGTGTATTACTAAAGCAAGAGATGCTGCTTCAGCAAAGCACCTCCTTTTTCTACAGCACACAGACACAATGCACTGGGTGCATTCTTTCTTGAGAAAATGGTTTCCACAAGGAATTTTCAAAGCCATGACAAGCTTAGAAAAACAAGGGAAATTCAGAGTTGTTTCTCTTCCTCCTTTTTCCCAACAGTGAGACACAGCAGGGTAAAATGGTAGTTGTCCAAGTTCAAAGTGAAATCAGTCTCCCTCCCAAAACCAGTCTCTCCTGAGGAGCTGATTTCCCCTAGTAAACCCATCTGTTCACATTAACACATAAACCAAGCTGAAGTTACTCCACACAGCTGATACTAAGATCACTTTTCAAAAAAATACTCAAACACTAGGCTAAGAAACCATCATGTTCTTTCAATATATTGGCACAAACAACTTTTCCAGTTCTTAGTGCTGGAAAAAATAGATGCTCTATTTTCGAACTTCTACTCAAAATGTTATTGCCTCGTAAGCATTGTAAGCCATTAACTTGAGTCTCTGTACTTCTGAGGAAGAAAGTTCATAACTTGAAGAAATATCCCCTCAGAAAGAATGATATTTTAGTTAAGATGGATTCTGACACCAATTCCTAACAATATAAGAATGTTTTTATATGAATTAAAATATAGATTTATAATTTATGTGAAATAAGCTCTTCTTGAATTAGCTCCAAGAGATCGTCAAATCTTTGTGCATGCACATCAAAAATTAGCTGTAGAAGAGGAATTATTTAGGAAAAAAATCAGAAATTCATATTTTGAAGACTTCTGAATTTGGATATTACAGTTTCTGCAAGCAGAATTTCTTCTACAGATGGTCAAGAGAATTGATTACCTTACCATAAGCCACTTAATGTGCTGAAGTCATGGATTTAGTTTCAATTACAAACGGTAAATTAGGTACTTCTGTCTCATGGTTTGAACAGTGTAGAATCGTTTCGGTTGGAAAAGACCTTTATGATCCAGTCCAACCTTTAACTTAGCACTGCCAAGTCCACTCCTTCATCATGTCCCTAAGCACCACATCTACTCGTCTTAACACCTCAAGGGATGGTCACCCAACCACTCCCCTGGCCACCCCCCTTTCCAACGCACAACAACACTTTTGATGAAGACATTTTTCCTAATATCCAATCTAAATCTTCCCTGGTGCAACTTGAGGCCATTTCCTCTTGTCCTATCACTTGTATCTCCAAACAAAGTTGCAGCTAATGCCTGCCACACTACATTGACCATAAACACTACCCAAATCACTGTCAGATAAAAAGCAACCAAACTTGAAAGACTTCCTTTGTTGTGGGCTCGTTTGGGTTCCTTTTATTTTGGTGCTGGTTTGGTTGGTTTGTTTTGTTCCTGCACAACCTAATACCAAATGCTTATTTTTCACAATTCAGCGAAGTTCAGAAACATGGCCACACATACTTCCAAGTCTCTAAAAAACCAAACCTCCAAGAATTAAGTAATGGCACAATGAACTCTTTTTCCTGGGCAGTTAGTTCAGAGTCAATTCTAAGAAACTGAAGTTTTCCAAAACAGTAAATAAACTTTAGTACACCAAACACTGATTTTGCTCGCTGCTTCCCTTCTTACAAACATGAAATTTTAGTCTTATCTATCACCATCAGCAGCAAAAGAAATAATACTGTCCTTTCCCTGTAGCAGTGGTTCTCCATTTCTGCTGCCATCAAATAGAGCAGACCACAAAATCCTGTCCCATATTAGGAATACACGTTTCACACACCCATTTACAGGTTGGAGAAAATACAGGCAGTACAAATATCTTCCAAAGATCTTTCCTCAATGCTAGCCCTTTCAGTAAAAAATATCTGGAATAATGAAAACCAAGCTAGATCTACTATATATAAAGACATGTCTCCTCTTTGAAGGAGAAACTTTGGTTAGGATCATCTGTATTACAAGGAAGTTATTTTCTTTAATTCAGTGCCAACATTCATCTAATTCATATGCTTCAGAAATTAACATTTTTAACACATATTTTAACCTCAAATTCAGAACATTAAAAAAAAATCTATTTTATTTATTCCCTGTCACCTGGAATAATTCATAAAAAAAAGTCCTATAAAACACCCTGCTTAATATTTACAATTTTTGGTTGATTACATATTCCCCTCCCCGCTCCCCCCCCCTCAGAACAATCACTCTGAAGACTTCTCTTTCTCCATTTACCTCCTACCTGCTTTTGGGATTAATTGCTAGATCTAATCTTAGTTTTCAGGAGTTGAATGCTAATAAGCCTTTCCAACTAAGGGAAGCTGGCAACAGTTCCACACTTCTCATACGCATCAGATCATTCCATAGGGCCCCCAGATTATGCACAAATGGATAACGCACACCAAAGCCGTCTTTAGGTGTAATGATTCCTCACACACTGCTGTTAGAACAGCTTAAGTGTATCCATGAGCTTTTCTCTTTTGACATACCAAGGGAAAATTTTGATCTTCCTCCTGTTCCACGGACACTGGATACAACATACCAGCATGTATTAGTCTGTTTTTCATCACTGCATTAGGAATGAGTTTTTAAGAGTAAAAACAAAATTAGTTTTTTTTAGTAGACTTTCTGCTGAAGTTTATAGTCTTTCTCTCTCCTCTCAAATTTACAAAGTAATTTATTTAAAATCTAGAGACTTGCACAAAAACCTTCCTTTAGCATGGCCAGCATGTCAAGGGAGGTGATTCTGCCCCTCTACTCTGCTCTTGTAAGACCCCACCTGGAATATTGCATCCAGCTGTGGAGCACTCAGCATAAGGATATCGACCAGTTGGAGCGAGTCCAGAGGAGGCCATGAAGATGCTCAGAGGGCTGGAGCACCTCTCCTGTGATGAAAGGCTGAGAGAGTTGGGCTTGTTCAGCCTGGAGAAGAGAAGGCTCCAGGGAGACCTTATTGCAGCCTTCCAGTACCTGAAGGGGCTACAAGGAAGCTGGGCGGGACTTTTTACAAGGGCCTGTAGTGACAGAACAAGGGGTAACAGGTTTAAATTGAAAGCGGGGAGGTTTAGATTAGATATCAGGAAGAAATTCTTCACGGAGGGTGTGGGGAGGCACTGGGACAGGTTGCCCAGAGAAGCTGTGGATGCCCCATCCCTGGACGTGTTCAAGGCCAGGCTGGATGAGGCTTTGAGCAACCTGGTCTAGTGGAAGGTGTCCCTGCCCATGGCAGGGGGTTGGAACTAGATGGTCGTTAAGGTCCCTTCCAACCCAAACCATTCTGTGACTCTGTGATCTTTAAGGGCCCTCCCAACCCAAACCATTCTATGATTTACTCCTTGCAAGAGTAGTTCTCATTTCTACTGTACTTCATTACTATGTCATGCTATGTCCACAAGACAATCCTCAGCCCTGAATGCTACAATGTTCAACCAGTAATTTGAGTTCATGACAGATCTAAGAACATCTAACCAGCTACTGGCCAACAGGACAATCCCTCCATCCTTCCCCTAACAGCTTTTACCACTCCCCGTGCAATGAACTTTGTAATCATCAAGGAGAAGGTTTGATTCAGAAGTTTTTTTCCTTCTTTTTCCATGCATGAGAACTTCATCAGATCAGCCAGCTGAACTGGCTACAGCACCACAGCAATGAGACCACTAGATGTGACACAGGGAAAGCAACAAGGAGAAACTGGTCTGGAGCAAGGTGGAGTAGGACTACCAGCTTAGTGGGACCCAGATGATGAACCAGTCACATGAAACTGCATCCTGACAAAATCCAGGAGGCAGACCCTTCACTGGATAGTCATCTAGAATTACCACAAGAAACTGCAGAGTAACATCCATTTCTGGAATCCAGCCACTCAGTTCCCGATCTAGGGACAAGTACTCTGCAATTACTCTGAATCCAGCCAGAAATAAGCTCTTACTTAATTCCCTGAAAAAAAGATGATCAGCCCACTATCCTTTGGAAAAAAAAGAGTGGGAGAAAAATAGTAAAGTAAAAAAATACAATATAAAAGAGAAAGATATTACTTCATTTTAGACATCAAAAAAACTTAAAACCAGCTGATCAGGAAGTAGGTAACACTTTTTCTGCATTAAGAAGTTTCAAATCTCATCCTTTCTATCCAAGACGAATACCCTAACCACCGTGACAAAGGAAAGGAGGACAGGTTTTGTAGTTGAAGCTGCTAGGCCAGAAATGTAACACAAAACAGCTGGTAGTTACAGTACTGTGACTGGAAAGGGAAGATGCTCGCACCGCAGATCTAATCCTTTTTTCTTTATTTTGTTGAATTACTTTAATGCAAAATACCTTTCTAGTAGTTTTCTACAGGGGTGGCTCTTTGCAGCATTTCTCTTATGTATGATATATGCTTATGGCAGAGACTTCGCATTATTAGCAAGTTCAACTAATTCAAGAACACAAAAAATGTCTGTATTTTATAACACAGCAATTCTGCCAGCCCTCACAAGACACTATTTAACTTAATGGAAAGTCATGTCAGACATCTGACCAGATACTAAAATAAAAAAAAACCCAAGCCAAAACAAAAACACTCCTAAGACATTTCAGACTGGTAGTCAGCTTGAAACTACTAAATAAGAAATGTTTACATTTCTACTAATACTGTAAGACACAAATCTGGTAGAAATTCATAACAAAGGACAACAAGGGATAACTATAAAACAAGCCTAAACCGCAAATCTTCAAACCTCTGAGTTACTGCAGTTCAGGGCTGCATAGACAGATTTGTACTCTAGAATATTTTGCCAAATAACCTAAAATGTCCTTATTTTGGTTTAGAGGCCAGCTGATAGTGCATCTGGGTAACAAAAGCTGTTGAGCAGCTGAACAGGCAACTACTGGAATCACAACTGAACTGTTTTGTACACAACTTAGTTACAAAATACTAAATATTTTGTGTAACATTGAGAAAGCAAGGCAGCCGTCTGATTAAAGCTGCCTTTGGCTAGATGTAACTTCTCACACCTCTCTGAAGCATCGCATCAAGGAACCAAAGGTTCACTTACTACCAAAGTGACTAATGAAAGCTCCCAAGTAATTAAATACTACAGGTCTGCTGTGTTTCAAAAAGAGGTAACATTTTCTGAGGACCATAAGGAACAGTAATACATCTACAGACTTAACAAAATACTCCAAAATGTCCAAGATCTTAAGCAGTCCAAATAAACAAGATGTTAGGTACTTCTGACAAAACACTTCGGCAATCAATTTAAAGTTTAACACATTTCCATGACTGTAATCTCAAAAGCATCTTCCTCCAGTAAGTACTTAATTTTCATTGCATTAAAATATAATGTTCTAAAACTAACTTTTTGCAGGCAAGTAAGTTAATTCTTTAATCCCTGTATTTTAGGCTTAAGTTATATTCTCAGATCGAGCTATACTTTTGTACTACGTGAGTTTTAATAAATTCAAATACTTCAACACAAACAAGTTTAGTTTGTCAATTTAGATGGCCTGGCTCAGCAATCACTCTGGATCTTAATGTTCTTGTGGTTTATTTCCTTGTGAACTTTGTACTGTAGGTTTGAGAAGCAATCCTACCAACAATGAAAAAATGAAGCTAGGAGATTTCAAGGTAGTACTTGCCCAGTTTGCTGAAAAAGCTAAGTCACAAAGGGGCAAGGTGGTCATAAAAGCTGATGCCTGCATACACAACACTGACGAAATGTTTTGCTTGCTTTCTTTTCAACAGGGATATCAGTAATCTGGAAGCATGCCAAGAGGAGAAAGGAATTGACTAAGTTTTTATCAAAAGCATATATATATATATGTAAGTATACATAAAAGTCACTACCAAGTTTGGAAATTACAGATGTACTTGCAACAGACCATACAAAGCAAGCATTAAGAGGAGACCACCTTGCATGAAGAAAAGCAGAGGAAAATGAAGCACATCTGTCTCAAAGCTGTGTGACAGTTAATTGGCCTAACAAGATTCAAGAACGTTGGGTTCCATTTCCAGCTTTAGAATGACATGTGCTCTAAGAAACAGATAATTGCACTCACTCCTCCTGAACATGAACTCCTCCATCATGTTAGAAACTTCTCTTCCTTGCACAACCTTTCACGCCTGTCCTCCCACCCAAGTTCAAGCTCTGCTTTTTTAAGAGTGGCAGAATTGTTTAGCATAAGCTTTTCGAAACTACTGTCAGGTGACCTCAAACTCAGGATTTTAATCCCTACAGTCAAAATACTGGTAGAACTACCAGTCTCACATAAATTAAAAATAATTCATCTGTATTGAAACCAGATTTTATAACTATTTAGAACGGTTACACTGTTTGCTCCTTTTGAAGAGCTACAGTGGTATATTCCAACACAAGCAGAGCATATAGTTTACACTAAATAACAGGTTTCTCAGTCTTTTAATTGTGTAAGGAAATATCCACTCAAAAGAGTTTAAGAACTGTACAGAACAGGAAATAAGGGTGACATGCTGTAGAAGTTTGTAAAATAAGAGACAGTAGATAGAGTGGATGCTTAAATTATACAAAATAGAAGAAAAATCCCATAAACACCTGTCAGTGAGTTTTTGTAAACAGTAAATTTTTTAAAAAATTAATTAAAACTATTTATTATAATAGTATTTATTCATACTTTTTTAGCTTATTATTTACATGAGCTACAAGCAAAGGTAATTCTACAAAAAAAAAAAAAGGGTCTGACTGGTCCTTAACTGCTTGTGAATTAAGCTTTCTTGCCTTCCATACAAGAAAACGTACAGGTATAATCTCCAGTGTGAAATACTGCAGGTGTAATTCCGTCTAGTTTGGCGAGACTCTTAGCCTTCCCCCGACAGCACTCAGACATGTGTGTATTATCCCGCATCTCACACTCCAACGTTCCTGCATAAATGTACCACAAACAAAAAAGGCAGGCACTGACTATATTCAGAAGCTTGAAAACAAAGCTGCAAAATAAAATTTGAATTGCAGTTCTTGTCTAAACACGCTTATTATTTAACTGGTGATGATTACTTAGTATATACAGATGACAAATCTTTTTCTAATTTTAAACAACCTACACTTTTCTTGTTAAGCTCGTCAGTTAGCATTACCTTCCTATAACACGACAGTGAGTGCAACTGGTGATGTGAGATAAGTTACGGGGAATTCATGAGAAATGTCTAACCATTATTGTTCCACTCTACAGCAGAAGACCTTGTGAGTAATAACACTACACAGCTACTTTGATAAGGAAGCATGACATTATTTTGCTGCACTGCTGTTTTGAGACAGCCTTCACTACATCATCAGCTCTTATTCAAAACCTAAGTTAAACTTGACAAAACTTGAGCGCACTCTAGGCAATATGCTATTAAAAAAAAAAAAAACAACTTAAAACTTGGCCTTTTTTGTAGATGAACTCTGTATAAACCCAAAATTTATCTACACACAAGCAGGAACTACGGACTATTTATCTCTCTATATATTGTAATGATTAATGAAACAACTTTTATTCTAGAGGCAACAACATTTAAAATGTTGAAGATGAATCAGAACAATCAGAAATGTACAGGTCCAGAATCAACTAAAATTTCCATAAATTGACTTTCTACATTGCAATCAAGACTTTTGTTGTTTATGCATTTTCTTTGCTTAGAAAAGTGAAATTATTTTCACTACCAGAGAATACAAAACAGAACATCTCCCTGCATAAAGTAAAAAACAAGCCTTAAATTTTTATTTCAAGTCTTTTTAATACCACCTTAAAAAGAATGTTATTTTAAGGAATCCTATGGAAGATAATTGATGTATAAGCAGTATAATTTATAGCAAGAAAAAGATTTTGTACATACGTACATAATCCCCCACACCAGCCCCGTTAACAGTGGGGCTGAGGAAATTACAAAAGTCACTGACAAAATTTCCAGGAAACTTATTTTGTGTTATTGTAGAACCGCTATCAGAAGGTTCCTCCCACTCCCAGTAATTCCAGATATACAGCAATTCTCCTCCTCTGAGCATTTACTTTCATTTTCTTTACTCCGGAATATGGGATGTGTTTACAACAGCATTAATTTTTCAAGGATATCGTTTTCTGGAACACTAGATGCAAAAACCTGAAGTTCTGCTAGCAATTCTCCTGCCCAGGAGTTTCTAGCATCATGACTCCCCTCCCTCACAGTCCAGTACACTTAAAACAAGCTCTGTTGGTTTTTTTCCTCCTCCAACAGCATCAGGAAAGCAGGGAATAGCACCACGGTCTGATCTTCTTAAACAGGATGCTAAAACCAGAGATGAAGAAATGGAACCACCTAGTCTTTGAGGCAATGAACTGAATCATGGGTAGCACAAAAAGAAGTTTCTCACTCCACTACAAATACCTTGTTCAAAAGCAAGCTGCTGATAAAGCACACAACTTTTCAGCATCACCGGCGTAAAACGGCAGTGAAAAAACCTGAGTTTCAAACATATGCCAGTCTGCTTCAAAATCTTTAAACTCCACAAAACCCCAAGGACAGCCAGTGAACAATGAAGCATGTTTCTTTTAACATACTGTAAAAGAATTACTATATGGAACGATCTGTTTTCTACTTTATCTGCCTATAGCAGGGGAATGGCCACTTAAAGAAACTGCTGTTATCAATTCTTTCAGCTGTTTTCTAAGGATGTTGTCTTTGGACAGTATGTGTGTTTAAACTAACCACAGATTGCCTAAAAGCTGAACAAAACAGCCAACTGTAGAAAACCCTTCAAAAAAGACTACGCCTAATGCAATAAGCCTCATTTCTAATTCAGTAAGAGCAGCACCTTAGCCTTGGACATTACTATCTCATTCAACGTTGGCCAGCATAGTCCTTCATCAAATGAAGTGGGGGGGGAAAAAAAAAAAGCCTAAAATAACACCAAAGACTTTACTGATGACAGTTAAGCTACTGGAAATAAAGCAGGCTATTTACAATTAAAATTTGAGTAATAAAAACTTTGTGAAAAAATTAGTTCAACGACTGTCATTAATACATCTGTTAAGATGGATGTAAATCTAAATTCTTCAACATTTTCACTTAAGGAGCCATAACTTTGAGTATTTATACATAAAGGCAGCTATCAGCCTATCAACAGCAGAATTTAAGATAGGCAGGAAAAATAAATGGTGAACACATACAAAAAACCCCAAAAAGACAAATTTTTGAATTACTATCTAACAAAAAGGAACTGATCTTACAAGCAAAGCTTCTGATCAGATGTCTAAATTCCAGGTTATTCATTCTCATCCAAACTCAAATACTCCCTCAAACCATTTACCCTGATTTTGTGCTGCCCTCCTGCTTCCCTTCACATACTTACGCACCACTTGGCTTTGCTCTCTGTGAATTCCAACCTCCACTGTCTTCACTGAAGAGAAAGAACTTTCACGTAACTCTTCCATTACCTTCAAAGACACCCAAAAGCCCTCATCCCCCTGACTTTAACATAAACTGCACCAAACTAGGGTACTTCAGAAAACTAAATGTAGCCACTCTACATGTCTTACATTTTCTTCTTAATCCCCAATTTTAATTACCAAAAAAAAAAGGAGAAAACTACATTCTAAACCTGCAGATAAGAACTTTTTTAGACTTGCTAAGATTAAGCAAAATAAATAAGTGACATAATTTTAATGACACCTTGAATAACAGGAGTAAGAAAATGTGAAGAAAAGTACTGCAAACACAAAATGCCTGAATAATTACATGCAGCCTTTTTTTTCCCCTGAGCTTACAGTCTTCTGCCACCTTATCCTGGGTGTCTATGCAAAACTCTCCTAGAAATCCTAAAACAAGTTTTAGCTTTGGGACAACACTCTACAACCACATAATCATGTTTGGAGTGAAGCCTCACTCAATCTCACCTAGAACCTGGCGCACACGGGAATAAAATGCAAAGAAGCTTCAACTGGCTAAGTAGCCAGCTCAGTTCTCTGCTTCCCAAGTCAGGCTCCGAGGCGCACAAATAGACATGTTGGCTGCTTCCAGCCCACGTTAACTCCAGAAGCAGTGCTACCATTGAGATTGATGCTACTGTCAATAATTCCTGGCAGACCTGAACCACTTCTGCCTGGAGCTATTGCTGCACAAGCGTACAGGACAACGCATCTATATGTAAGTTGAAGACAATGCACGGTTGACCACATGCCATTTGTTCTGCTGTAGTATCAAACAAGAGTCTCCCCATGCTAATTCCTGAACAAGCACTAAAGTACAAAGGAGTCTTACTTCAGCGATCACTCAGTCTAAGCACAGTACAAAGACTGACACAATAAGAAACTGAATTGGTAAAGTAAGAACAAAGTAGCCATTCACATCAAGACACTCAACAATAAATGAGTGCCAGGTATCTGAAGATATAAAAGCAGGTGAAAATGTAAAGGCTAACTCAACAACTATGTCAGAAAGCACAAAAAAATTGAAGGCAGTATATTCACAAGCATGCTTGTGCTTAATAAAGATGAAACGAACACTACTATTCGCAAGAAGGGGGTAGTAGTTCACAGCTTGATAGCATACGAGCCAATCTGCAGTGAGTGGGAATTGGTCAAGCATCTCAGGAGCTGAAACTACCAGCTGCAGTTCAAAATGTCGGTGAAAAGGTCAGAAGCTATGCAGATGCATCAAAGCAGCAAATGTGATTGGAAGGTGTGATTAACTAGATTCTCTAAAGAACAGAAGTGACACGGAACAAACCTGCTTGCACAAGTCAGGTGACTGCAACTGCTCTCCTGTCCTGAGGACAGTTAACACTAAGATGTCCGTTTCACACAGCACGTGCTTGATATAACTGAAAATACAAACCAAGAATCTGCTCAATTCAATGCTCTCATCATCTTCTCTCTAGCCAGGGAACTGATTTGCCAACCATACCCTGCCTGGGCTGCATCAGGAGAAGTGTGGCCAGCAGGTTGAGGGAGGTGATTCTCCCCCTCTACTCTGCTCTGGTGAGACCCCACCTGGAGTGCTGCGTCCAGCTGTGGGGGGGCCCCAACATCAGAAGGATATTGACTAGTTGGAGTGAGTCCAGAGGAGGCCATGAAGATGCTCAGAGGGCTGCAGCACCTCTGCTGTGATGAAAGGCTGAGAGAGTTGGGCTTGTTCAGCTGGGAGAAGAGAAGGCTCCAGGGAGATCTCACTGCAGCCTTGCAGTACCTGAAGAGGCTACAAGGCAGCTGAGAGGGGATTTTTTACAAGGGCCTGTAGTGACAGGACAAGGGGGAATGGGGTTAAATTGAAAGTGGGGAGGTTGATATCAGGACAAGTTCTTCCCTGATGATGAGAGGGTGGTGAGGCACTGGAACAGGTTGCCCAGAGAAGCTGTGGATGCCCCATCCCTGGAAGTGTTCAAGGCCAGGCTGGATGAGGCTTGGAGCAACCTGGTCTAGTGGAAGGTGTCCCTGCTCATGGCAGGGGGTTGGAACTAGATGGTGTTTAAGGTCCCTTCAAACCCAAACCATTCTGTGATTTGAAGTCTATCACAGAAAAGTTCTCCATACTTTTCTTTCAGTTCAATTACATGGAAACTCCTTGTAGCATGTCACAAAATATTCCTTTTTAGCTATTTCAAATCAAAGACAGACAAGTAACTTCTTTCCAGCTATGTCTGCTGCCAGAACTGAGAGTCACATGCAGGCAATAAGGTGACGTCTCATGTACGCCTGTTGCAAGACATTTTGATTTTTTTAAACACACAAAAAGCCACAACCTTAAAATTCACCTGAAAAACTTACGATACTTGCTCCAAATTATACAGCAATAGTAAGATGGAAAAATCTCACCAAGAACTTGTTAAACAAGGTAATTTTAACAGGGTATACAACATTTTCCAAAACAGGTATCAAATGCCCTTCCCCCAGCTCTCCCCTAACCACAATGGAAAATCCTCCAAGTCTATGCTTTCTTTTCCTAGTTCGTGAAGCTTGAAAAGTTTTACTCATTTGCAAGTTTGAGAAGCTGCTGAAATCATACATTTGACATTCATAATCTGGGTTTCTACTTAAGTGCAGCTAAATGCTACTGTAATTAACTGAAGAAAAAGGCAAAATTAAAAAAAATCCAAACCACTGCAACACACACAGAAAGGCAACACTTAAAACAACTTTGTCACAGAACATGTAGATTGCAGAAACAGAAATAAATGATCTTCAGAGGGCTGGCAACTTTACAGAGAGAAGGAGCCATCAATCAGCTAAGATAAAGCTTGAGCTTTTACTATGACAGACTAGCAATAAAAGGAAGTATTGATGTGCTGCATAGTTGCTTAGCACCCGAAAAAATCAAGTATCTCTTTATGAAAGTTATTTCGGAAGCACTTTAAAATAGTTATATCTCATAATTATGCTTTATTGTAAACTGAAGTAACATTTGCAGACAAAGTTAGGAAATCAAAAAGTACAGACTGTAAGCTCACTTACATTTCCAGGGACAGTTAAGTTGAATCTATAAAAGAAAGAACCAGTGATCCAGGAAATGCAAACTCCCACTGTAAGGTCAGGAAAGAGATTATGTTGTTCCCAGTATGAATGATGAGATGTTCACTGTTCCAAGGGATGGCTACATGGCTGTGAGGTCTTATATGGGGAAATGATTTCCCAACTTGCATTGCACAAACATATTAGCAAATCTTATTTGAACAAAACAATCTTATTGTTTAAAATCAAGGCAAAATTTTCACCAGAAATTGTCCAATTTTATCCTAGAGGCAACAATGTTAAACAGTTGCACATTTTATTACTTTAATAACATCCATGCGTTTCTGATGGCTGTGTTAATTCTAACAGATCCCCATGGAAGTCATGCTGAATACTTGCAACAACTGATACACAGAGCTTCCTCTCCATACCACAGAAGTGCTAAAAAGCTCTTGAACTCACTAAGACTCTCTCCTTTGTTCCCCCCCAAAAAAGGGATTTTTCTTTGTTTCAGCAGCTATTGACAAAATTCCTCCACAAGTTTGTAAAGTCTAACACAAATGAATTACAGCAACTGCACAGAGCTTCAGTTGAGCTGCAAAGACACAGTTGATATTCTTTTGTTTACAGCACCACTATCCTTCCACGCTTTGAAAATGCTGCTACAACCAGGGTATTTCTCTGGCATTCTTTTGCTTATCAACTCTTGATTCTTCAGGACCTGACAAAGGCTCTGGTACACCTTGGGTTTTCACCATCAGTTCCTAGCCTCTTCCCTCTGCTGGAGGCAAGGGAGAGCAAAAGCAGCAAATAACATGTTAAAACTCCTAGCTCGATGTATTTAGTTCAAATTGCTGAAGTGCTTCAGTACCTTTGCCATGAGGGAGGAAGTAGACTGGGGAGACAGGAAAGGAAAGGACAAATAGCTTTGGCAGTATCGCTGCTGTAGCTCTTCGCTTCAACACATGGGAAGAACATTTGCAAGTGCTCTGACATCCTAGAAAACATATCCTGAGCTTCCAAAAACCTCACCTTCGTAACTCCAAATATTATGGGCTGACTGATACCAAGCCTGTGTGTCCTAGACAACTCCTCGTTACAGAAGTGATGCGAATTAATGACAAACAGATCACTAACCTATCTGCAGCCCCATGGGGATGTTAACAAAAGGATGATGCCACAATGAATAGTGGTCTCTCACATGCTGTGCTATCAAAGAGCCTGAAGTGCTTTTTTGGTCTTGGGGTCAAGAAAAAAAAAAAGTTAAAAGCCAAAGTGAGGTAGCTTTTATACTCAGTTCACTATCCTTTAAAATATTTAGTATTGAAAAGAGTTAAAAAGGAAGATAAATGAGACCCAGGGACTGTTATTTCTAGATTAAGAAATTTATATTTAATCCTGTCAGTGACTAGATGCTCACTGCTGTTTTAATATGAAGGGTGATAAAGGCAGTCTCCTTACTCAAACTGCAGTTTTGGCTTTGACATCTTGTATTAAGGAACTGCACATCCATTACCTTCCAGCTGAGTGTCCCAAAGATTTTTGGATACATTCTTTCACACATATGAGCGCTCCTCTAGCCTCTGCCCTCCCTGGTGCTGCCAATTACTCTGCACAGCCTCCTGCTCTGCCAGCAAAGCTGTTCAACTTCCCAAAATTTTTGCCATATGAGTAATTGCTGTCCATCACTAATATTCTGTTGCTACAGCTGAAGCAACCTTAGAAGGACACAGAATGTGAATGTTAACATCACACATTTCTGTGCCTTATTCTGAAATGTTCTATGAATCACTGGTATCAGTTTTGAGTCAGTGGCTAGTTAATTTAGACACTGTATCAAGCATATGCTTACCAAAGACTTTTCCATCTCAACTAAGCACTGAATTACATTCAACCGTGGTGGGTCTGAACTTCCTGCTCTTCTCTGTAATGTGTGCAGCACCTGAAATTTTTCCATCCGTCTAGATAATTTCCAAATTAGCATACATGAAGCCTCAGTACTACCATGGAAGTCCAGGATAATCCACTTGATCCTCCCCTGTGTTATCAGTGGCCTCTGATGCTACTGTGTATTAATACAGGGTAGAATGTTCACACTGGAAGGGACCTTCCAGTCCAACTGCTTGACCACTTCAGGGCTGACCAAAAGTTAAAGCATGTTATTAATGGTATGAACTGCCTCCCAACTACTGACACTTCACTGATAATTCCAACAGTTCATTTCTCAATAAGCCCTTATATGGGACACTGACAAACAATTCTTCACTCTTTTAACCTCAATATTCTACTAGACAAATTATCTTTAGTAAAGATGTTGTCTTGCCTTATGCTTAGTAAGACTGAGTTCTTTTGAAGGCATTTCAGATGGCTTTCACAACACCAAAATCATGTTTCCCTAGTCTTCCCAGGAATTAGTTTCTTGGAATTAATCAAGTGTACTTATTAACATCTTATTCTGACTTAGATTGGGTTAGTCAACTACTTCAGCACTTCAACTAATTTGAAGATTCTCCAAAACCCATCAGTGATTCCAGCCAAATTGATCTGTTCCTCTTAAAAACAAACTGCTCACAACTCCTCTTTCAACCCACTTTTATGTACCAAAGAGTCAGCCAAAAGTCTATCTTCTGGAACCAAAAAAACTTCGAGGTTTTTCCACATTCTGTATTTACTTGAATCCACCTGCTCAGATCTCAGGCTTATGCCAGTTTCCTGCCAGAAGACTCACAGGTTTTCAGAAGATAATTTAGGCTAGCCTTATGTTTGATACATGAAAATTTCTTATATTTTATGATTATTTTTGCTCAAAAAAAATCCCTGCTAAATTTACCAATGTTACATTTTGGTACATTCATCTACACAGAGATTCTGTCTATGCAATATCACAGAATTCAATCGCAACTCAATTCCTTCCACAGTTTGCATAAACTTAGATTTTAGAAAACGCTTTCTTCGTACGTTTAAGTCAAGAGTTCTGTCCTTTAAAAAAACCCCATACAGCAACTTCTGGTTAACAAAAATCCTCAAAACCACTGGTACACAGAACACTGAAATCAAAGAACTGAAATGGAGAACTCTCCTGATCTGTACTTGGCTTCTGTTAGTTCATATTTCTAAGGAAGACTGGGAGCAGTAAAAAACTGTGGAACATAAAGGCAGTACTGATTACACCAAGTTGGAAAACACTATTTTCACATGGGTAACAGTGCACAGAAAAGTAAGAAGAGTAAGAGTAGTTTCCCCTACACTAAATCTTTATAATGTCTAAAACCACCGAAACACTAAAAAATAAGAGTAGTTCCCCTGCATCTGCCATTCAGATTACCAGAAAACGCACAAAAGGTTTGTGACATTTACCTGCTGAAGGAAGGCAGAAATATTTTGATGGACTGACTTTTAAACAAAGCTGCTGATTAAGACATGGCTCTGATTCCCACCGGGGATGGAAAGCAGGTGGCAGAAGAGATGCAACTGTTACTCAGCATTTAGTTATCAGTGAATAATTTTATCTACACAATGTATTAGCCTTGGGAAACGTGAGTGAAAACTGGCACTGTTGCCTGTATAACAGGCTGAACTGTGGCAATCAAAAACCCAACGTTTTCATACTCAGGAACCGTGGACAAGTGGAGTATTGTAGAACTCTGTACAGAACTGCTTTACAGTTTCTCTATACGGGTAATACAGCATGAACAGGATGCCAGGGAAAAAGCTTTTTTATTTTGCTATGTAGATCAATGTAAGAGGAAGAAAAAAGGAAAAAGAGTAAAACCAGAAAAAATATGTGAAAAGAAATTACAGAATGAAAAACAACAGATAAAGAAAAAAAAAGATTCCTGCTTTTAAGGTCAGCGATATTCACATTTGCTCCTATACTTACTACATTTCTTGAACATATTCCGTAAGAGACTGGGCTTGAGAAGATGCAAAAAGTTCCTCATGGTCTTAAATGTGACACACTACAAAAATCCTGGGGAAAATGCCATCCCTATCTGAGATTCAGAATGAAGATTTTAAAGAAAAACTAGGAAGCTGTATCAGTTAAACATCTGGGGGTAAAAACTTTAAAATGGATTTTTTTTCTTCTAGGTTACCATCTCCAAAAGGTTTTGATCTACACTTAATTCTACTACTTCTATTTTACCTGAAAAGAAATTTTTTATCTGCAAGTGTACCAAGTAAGATTGTGTGCTAAATCCATATTGCTTCTCACAGAGCTCACCAGAAGTTAGCCCCTTTTCAACCTAAACCAATTGTTTTGCAGAAATTCAAACATAATGATTTGATGGTATTCTGCCAACAAAACAGGTACTCACAGAAATACAAAATGCTTATGGAAGTTAATGAATGGTTCAAAATGAACATTTCAAAATTATTTTAAGCAGTTTCATTTAAAACTGACTTTAACAAAACTCTAAATTTTAGAGTTTGCATTACTACAGGCTTTGAGGAAAATCGCTTAGCTCGCATGTATCATTATGGAAGATGTGGATTCAACACAAAACACACAAACTGTTTTAATGAAAAACAAATAAACTACCAACCCAACAATCTACATGAATTCTACCTCTTGTGGGCCAGTGGTGTTAGCTGGACTAGCCACTCAACTGCTCAGGAAGCAAAACCCAACTGTGACATCCACAGAACCTCCACTGAGGGGTACATTGACAATGGAAGCACCCTACACTGCAGTTGTAGAGATGGTGAGAAAAGTGCTTCTACCTGAACTGGGCCCTGATATTGCTCCAACTCCTGTTCCAGTTCAGACAATCCCTACTCCAACCCCAGTGGTTTCCTGACCAATGTTCACATGCATCATTTCCCTGGTCTCCTGCCAGGACATTTCATTCATGCCTAGGAGAACACACGGAATGCTCATTCCATGTAAAAACCTAAAAGAAAAAGACGGTAACATAAAAGGCTTCCTCACATATCTTTAAATATGCAGTTCTTCGGATTTTAGAAGTTCAAGCTATATAAAAATAATACTCATTGTCAAAATGTTTATTGATTTAAGCTTTAGATTCTGAATACCTTACCAAACTTGGCCGCCAAGATAAACAAATAAAGTACCACAGATTTTTTTTTTTACAAGACAGTATATTAATATGGTTCCATATATTACAAATGCTTGCCCCCATATTTCCATGCTAAAAACAATCCAATATGATTTTCAATCAGTTTTTAACATTATTACTCAGCAAAATGCATAAAACTACTAATTCTATCATACTGCCCTGTCTGATCCTACCTTTGTAGACTGTATAATGAAGCAGCACAGAAAACTAACTTCTCTGTCTGAACTACATCTCATTCCAACATGCCAGCCTCAGTTTTTCTCTAAAATTTGTTAGAGATTTTAACACAGTAATTGACATTAAACTTCTCTAACCCCTATGACAATACATTTTGGGGTTTTTCACAACACATATTTCAGGTTCAGATTAAAATGAAGTTTGCCAACTCATCTTTGAGGTATTTAAGTCTTGGCTTGAAACAAGTTAAACTGCAACAGCAAAAACCTCTGATATTAAGAAAATCCTCAGCAAGAAAAAATACCCACCCCTGAACTTCATGATCTCGTACTTAATGATCTCCACACATACTACTGATGTACC
Source organism: Eurypyga helias (assembly GCF_000690775.1). Taxonomy (NCBI): domain Eukaryota; kingdom Metazoa; phylum Chordata; class Aves; order Eurypygiformes; family Eurypygidae; genus Eurypyga; species Eurypyga helias. The sequence goes on along the minus strand of NW_010227788.1, from coordinate 59 downwards.
ATGACTGATGTTATGGTCACTGTGGAGACCAGTGAAGTTGCGTTCCTCAGGGGTCGGTG
>NW_010227787.1:26524-29928 GCF_000690775.1 Eurypyga helias | reverse complement strand
ATATATATATATATTATGTAGGCTAGTTTATGGAAGTTCTGAGATCCAGAATTTTAATTCCTTCCTTTTTTCCCTCCATCTCCCAAAATCAAAAAGAGAATGAAAAACCTCCCATTCTTCATAGTCTTGTCTAAAAAATGGCTACTCTGATTTAGCTAAAACTTCGTGGAGAACAAACATGTTTCTCACAGGAGACCACGCACCAGAGAGCAGATCAGAAAGAGAGGGGTTCCAGGGAACATTTCTAAATCAAGCTGGTAGTGAAGAGTCATCTTTAGACAAAAATGACTGAGGTGCCTTTTTTTGTTTATTTTTCTCATTGTAAAAAAAAAAAAAAAAGTCATTTCATCAAAATGTTATTTCATTAACAAGGAAGCCTACTTTTTCTGGAAAGACTTTGGGGGCTTTACATGGGCAAAAGTGATTTCTGTGATGCTCTGAGAACCTGTACCTGTGGCAAAGGTATGGAATAAAGGTGAAACACAGTAGGTTCCATCTTTTCTAACTTGTGACAACAAAACCAAACCTTGATTCCCCCACCATTTGCCTACCTTGCTTATTTTGGCAGTAAACTGTCTAAAATAAAAATATTATCTACCTACGTATACAGAGCAAAACAGGAGCCACATTTGGAGTGGGGCTTCTGACCTATGTTATTTTGTAAACAATCATGCCCTTGTGCATTTACTTCTGACTGTTGCCAGCCAGCTACCACACACTGGCCATGTTATGCACATGTTCAACAGAGACTCTGGGTGTCTGCTGCTGTGAGGGCTGCTGATGGAGTAGGGACTGGAAACACCCCCAACCGGATGAGGCTGCAGGTGCCATTTCATCACAAGGACTCCCTGCATGGAAAGGCTAAGGATGCTACTTCTCTGTTTCAAGGATAGAGATGAGGATTGGAGTTGACCTTAGTGAATCTGCTTTTCTTAAAACCCTCTGAGCAGGTAATATTAAGCTGGGTACTGCCTATGCTGGGATTAATACAGTAGTTCCTAGGTATTTAAAAACCTAAACCCCAGCCTGTTCCTGATTTTCTTCCTCTAGATGCAGACTCTAGGACCTTTTATCTTTGCCGTAAAATCTTATGCAGTGTTTCTTTATCACCCTCCAAACACAGTTCATGTCAGGCCAAAAAGCTTTCACTGAGAACACTGGCAGATAACAACTAACTGGCCTCACACGCAGCAGGGCAAGCGACGGTGAGAGTGGATCTGTAGACGGGCACGATTATCCTTGGATTCACAACTCACTCCTGTTGCCACTTTTAAAACCTAATGTGCTTCCATTCTCCAGTCCCCAGCCTTCAGCTACTTTAAGTAGTCTAGTGTCAGCTCAAAGTCACACAGTGACTTCAGCTCCCAGATCCAAATTTAAGCTAGTTTCTATAATCTGACTACAGTGAACCTGTGGATTTTGGCTCAGAATGACATTGCAGAACATGACACAGAGAGTTAAACCTAGCCAAGGAGGATTTGGGTTTGTTTTCTCTCCTAAAAAGAAGCTGTAATCCATTCAAAGAATTACTGAAGTATTTTGGAATCAAGTTAGCTCTTTTCTGAAGTTCAGACTGAGGTAATGTGTTATTAACCTCAATTGTTCTGTTCTAATCTTCTCTATCCGTGTGAAAAAAGTTGGGGTTTGGCTCTGGCTTAATTAAGAAAATACTCATCTATCATCCTGACAAAACTCAGAAGTGAAGGGAGCTGTGTGAAGGAGAGGACAGCAGAGGACACAGCAGTGCTATATTCTGCTGAGGGAAAAAAAGAGGATAGACACTATTTTCCAGGCCATTTAATACCATGGGCTCATATATCACAGGCTTACTCAAGTGAGCAGAGGTTGCACCTCTCACCACTACTGCTTGACCACGTCAGCCCTGGTGCTGGGTGTTTGACCTGACCTGGGTTGCTCCCAGTGTGGGAAGCAGGGAGGCAGCCAGGAGGGGAAGAGGGTGCTGGACTCCACTCTCAGAGACAAACCTGTCAGAGACCCTCAAGGCCTTCACAGAGGCTTTATTGAAAGCACCAGGGAGCATGACAAACTAATAGTGACTGTGGCTGAAGAAGTTATCCAGAAGCTGTCAGTTGGCCCTTTTCATCAATAGCCAGTGAGGGGAGGTGCCATGCTGGACCTCATTCTCACCAGCAGGGAGGGGTTGGTGGAGAGTGTGAAGCTCAAGGGCAGCCTTGGCCCTAGCAACTATGAAATGGTGGAGTTCAAGATCCTTAGGGCAGCAAGGAGGGTACACAGCAAGTTCAATACCCTGGACTTCAGGAGACCAGACTTCAGCCTCTTCGAAGATCTGCTTTGTAGAGTAACGTGGCATGAAGCCCTGGAGGGAAGATGGGCCCAAGAAAGCTGGTTATTATTCAAAGATCACCTCATCCAAGCCCAGGAGTGATGCATCCCCACAAAGAGGAAGTCAGGCCAAAATGCCAGGAGGCCTGCATGGATGAATAAGGAACTCCTGGACAAATTCAAACACAAAAGGGAAGACTACAGAGCATGGAATCAGGTAGTGGGAGTCTTGGGAAGAATAGAGGGAAATTGTCTGAACAGCCAGGGATCAGATTAGGAAAGCTAAAACCCTGACCAATTAAACCTGGCCAGGGACATCAGGGACATCAAAGCTTCTGTAGGTATGTCAAAGATAAAAAGAAGAGTAGGGAAAATGTGGGCCCTCTCTGGAAAGAAATCGGACATATGGTCACCTGGGATAGGGAGAAGGGTGAGGTACTCAATGATTTTATTGCCTCAGTCTTCACTGTCAAGTGCTCAAGACACAATACCCAAGTCACAGAAGGCAAAGGCAGAGACTGGGAGAATGAAGAACTTCCCACTCTAGGAGAACAAAGCCCCATCCCACCTGGCCTTGAACACTTCCAGAGAATGGCTTGAAACTGAAAGAGGACAGATTTCAGTTACACAGAAGGAAGAAGTTCTTCACGGAGAGGGTGGTGAGGCACTGGAATAGGTTGCCCAGAGAAGCTGTGGATGCCCCATCCCTGGCTGTCTTCAAGACCAGGCTGGATGAGGCTTTGTGCAACCTGGTCTAGTGCAAGGTGTCCCTGCCCATGGCAGGGGGGTTGGAACTAGATGATCTTTAAGGTCCCTTCCAACCCAAACCATTCTATGATTCTGTGAATAGCTATAATCCAGGTTTACTGGCCAATTCCTTCTGAGATGATTTTTTGTCACATAAAATGAGCCTTCCTGCTCTGCTGTACTGGCAGGCAGATGTAAACAGGAGTCAGAAAGCCTGAGTGGAGCTAATGAGAAATGCCAGTTAGCACTGAAAGTCATGTTCCTAATGCAGAAATGGTGGTGTTTCATGGTCTGTAGTGTCCCAGGTCAGACTAGATCTTCCCATCCAGGAAATGCAGATAATTATTTGGCAA
>NW_010227787.1:20604-26499 GCF_000690775.1 Eurypyga helias | reverse complement strand
GGGGGGGGGGAGGTTGTTTACTTACCCTTAAAATATTAAAGAAAGTGTCAGAATTTTTTAATTTTTTCACCAGATTGCCAGGTTCCCTTGCAACAGGAAGGAAAAGTTGGTTAGGGCATAGATGTGTGTGGCTACATCTTCCTGAAGGACTCTCAGCTCTCCAAAGCCTGGGAAATGTTTCTCACAACCATGCTAGAGTAGCATGACAGTAACAGTGCCATACAGTGTATGTAGACTCTCCGAAGTGCTACCTACTTCTCCGTCCCCTCAGCAAGGAGATCCAGGTGCCAACTTCACAGAAGTCAGGAGATTTCACATGCCTTTATTTCCTGTGAAGTGTAGTTTCTGTCTTTGTCTTTCTCTCTCTTTAAGCAATTTTGCATCATCCAACCGCCCTTTCTGGCCTTCCTGACTGATTTTTAATGTTCTCAGATATATATGGTTTGCAATAATATTCCTTAAAACTGAAGTGCATAGCTATCTATTTAATCCATTTCACTGCCTTCCTTTTCATCTGTGTAATTTGATTCTCGCCCTCTTTTTTTTTTTTCTGAAGGCTGCCAGTGCCAAAACAAAGCTAGTCTTATTACTCAGGTCATACATTTTTAATGAATTTTTGTTACATGCTCGCTATTCCATTTTTGTGAATAGATTTCTTTCTTTCCTTCATGTATTATTATTTATAAGGCTTTCTCCCAGGTTCCCCTGCTGGGACTCTTTGACAGCATGTCTCAGAGAAGTAGAAAGATGCACGTTAGCCAGCCAGAGACAAGCAAGTTCCAGCACACAAATTAGCTGGTTTCACTGGGGTTGTTTGGAGCCCAAGTGCATTAAACAGCTCCACAGCTTCTTGCCAGGGGTAGGTCCGGTGCAGCCAGCTCAGGAGAGTCAGAGTGAGCATGTGTCTGCACCCACTGTACAACTACAACCTGATGGTATGAGTCTCCTCTAGGAAACACCTCCTGCAGGATTCTTGGTCCTAAACACAAGGATCTGTGGTGTCAGCAAAGGTGGTAATCCACACTGTCCTCTCACCCTTCACAACTGTATACCATCTGGGGCTGCTTCCAGGACTAGATGTCTTTTTCAAGCAGCATTGCATAGACTGTCACCCTGTCAGCCTTTCTCCCTGTGTTAGGTTACTCCCAGAACACTTTTTTGCATGCTGCGTCTATGCATTCTGTTCAGACCTAGTTTATGTTCATTTAGTATTTTGGTTTTGAAACTCTGGCTCTTTGGTTTGCTTTTTCCAAAGAAGCCTGCAAGAGCATTTGTCTTCAAAGTCTTTGGAAGGAGTCATTTCCCTATTATTATTCTGTGTCTTTTTATTTCCACACTTGACTACAATCAAGAAGGTTCAAAGGCTTTGGATTCTGTCTATTTTTGTATTTCAGACAAAATAAGTAGCGGTTAAAATCTCTCCAGGTGGACAGAAGGCTCCACCTTTTCCTGACAACCAAGAATCTGCTTTAAAAAGTCTTTTTATTTCTTCTCCCCCTCCACCCACACTTTTATGTTCAAATATTCATTGCAAAGAGATCACAAATTGATCAGAAACTTCAAATATATCACCTTCATCAGGGCCTTTCTTTGGCAACTAGGACCGAAACCATTGGTTTGTCATTCCTTTTCATGACTCCAATATAGCACTGTCTAATCTAATTCAAAACCACGAATCTCATTTTGAGGCCCCTCCATGGACTGTGGTTAGCTTATATCACATATCACATCCCTGCCTCCAAAGCTGTTCTGTCTTTAAAGTCTATTCAGACAGAAGCACTTACCCAAAAATGTGCACTGAAGATGCTGGAAAACCCATCCATGTCTTCATGTTTCATCTCCATTGGACACGTGTTCAAAAATATCATCATTGTGAGCAACAAATCCCTCTGCTTTGCCTTAGAAGCCATTTGAAATACCCAGGCTTAGATGTTACGTAAGAGGAGAAAGAGAGGAGAAAAGGTCTACGGGTGTTCTGCAGGAATACACAAGAAAACCAAGACTCTTCCAATGTAAAACTTTGAATTTTTCTATGTACTTTAATTCATAACAAATATTTAACCCATAATTTCTTAACTTCAAGTTTCCTGAAAACTGGGGAAAAATGTTATAGAAAGAGAACCTTCTCACAGTTGTTTTTTTTTAAGTAGAGTTTCTGGAAAACTCTGCGAATATACAGTAAATCTGTCTGCCCTGTTGGCTTCCTCTTCCAAATTCCGCAGTCATACACAGGACTTTGTACACAACAGTAGCTGACATTTGAATAGCTTGCAAGAGGTTTTGCTGTTAGCATCCCAGCCTCAAACACCCGGCAGTGTTTCCATTTCCCAAAAAAAAAAAAAATGTTTAAAAAGAAAATAATTCAGAATTGAGTTGTCTGGAATTATTTTTGGCCTGAACTTGAATCACCTTTGGCATTAAACATGCTTTTCATTTTGGCACTTGAACTTTGCTCAAGAAGACGGGGAAGAGCACAGGCACAGTGCCATGTTTCAGAACAAAATACCCATTTCACATTACATTCCCACTGCCTTTATCTAATTGCATGTGAATATCTGACAGGAAATGGAACAGGATACTCATCATTCAATGCTTTTAGGAAACAGATAATTGGTAAATTACTCTTTGCTACAGTTAAAGGAGCAATTGTTTTACTGGACCAACCAAAACCAAATAGCACCAGGGATGCCACAGAAGACTGACAATCTGTACCCTACTGGGATATTTTTTTTCTTTTTTCTTTTTTTTTTTTAGTTTTTACTGCATTTCTTTCCCTGGTCTGATGCTCTGTCCTTGTGCTTGTATGACTGGTAGGGAAAAATTTTTAACTTCAAATGGTGTTAAGGTAATTAGCTGTAGTATACAATTTTTGCTTATTCCCCAGCCAAGATAATGTCATTTATAACAAATTATCAGGGTTGCCCTTACATTACAGAAATGACTGTGTTCCTAATGATCATTTTCCAGCCTTTGAGACAGAACGGCTTTGCACTTTTTGAGCACCTTGAGGTAGTGATCTATTTGAATAATGGTAATCAAATGGTTCAAAGACATGTGAAACGTTTCTTCTTTCTTCTTTTCTTTCTTTTTTTTTTTCATACTTCCCTGATAAAGAAATGAGGGGAAAGAATCTTTTTTAAAAAGAAGCTTTCCAAGGAGATACAATACTCTTAACTTCCACCTAATGGTAACTGTTAATGATCTTCCTATGAAACTTTTCCCTGAGTAAGTTTTTTCTAGGCCATTCTAGTGCGACTGTTGACTCCACATTTCAGTACAAGGCTGCTTCTTATGTGTGCATGTACAACCACTGTTCAGCATGATGGGATCTAAAGTGTCGTGGTTGAGTCCTCACCGGTCCATGACTGACCTACTTGATCTCCCCTTCCTTATTTTACAGGAGATCATATTCCTAAATAGTCCAATAAAGTGAAGAATCAATTGAAATTATTTTTTGCTATTGACTTTGCATATTGTCTTCTTTTCAGGAAAAAGAAATGCATCAGCTGGATGGCAACATTTCTTGTCATCTTTGCACAACATGCTCTGCAAGAGGTGCAGATATCATTAGAGCAAATGTGGCTTGTGTACCCACTGCTGTCCTGACCTAGGAAATGTAGCATTATTTTCTTGGAGAGTCATCAGGACTTGTCATTTTGCCCAATGTGGTTTTGTTAGTGTTCGTCACATTAAAATATGAAACACCTATTAAGGAGCAAAATTTTAATTGAATGGTACAGATAGGTAGGAATATACAGAGATGAGTCCAGGGGACAATTTGAGAGCTTTTGCAGTTCTAAATCATTTTCTTTATAATGAGAAAAGGAAACAGTGGGAAAAGGAGTATGAATATCTAACAAATATATTACATATGACCTTAAATAAGGCTTGTGGGCAGGAAGATTATATTTTACTTTGTACATTCCTGCATGAGAGAAATAAAATATTTATTTTAGAAAGCAGAGGTGCAATTTATTTTAAACCATTTGAACATTGAACATCTCTAACAGAAGGATAGTGAAGCACTTCATTAAACTTTACAATTCCCCTGCCAGGTACTGTTATTAGAGAACACTAAAAGGAAGGTGACTTGCCCAAGGTAGCACTACATTGGCAATAAACCCTAGAAGTCAGAGATTTATTCCCTGGTCTAACTATAAAACCTGAACGTCAGCCTGGTTCCTCATCCTGGGGGCAGGCAGCGTTGTCAGACCTGCATATCATGGTGTATATGGTGGCTGACTCCTGCAATCACATCTTGTTGCTGTCCCTGTCTTCAGCCAACTTGGCGTGTCTGTTTGCTTCCTAAACACCAACTCAGATGGAGATGAGTGTGGATTTTGTAAGGACAACACCAAGTTCAGGGATCAGGTTAAGAAAGCTAAAGCCCTGACAGAATTAAATCCGGCCAGGGACATCAAGGCCAACAAGAAAGGCTTCCATAGGTACATAGGGGATAAAAAGAAAATCAGGCTAAATGTGGGCCCTCGGCAGAAGGAAACGGGAGAGCTGGTTTCCCAAGATATGGAGAAGACTGAGGTGTACAATGACTTTTTGCCTCAGTCTTCACTTTTAAGGGCACAAACCATACTCCCAGAGTCACGGAAGACAAGGGCAGGGACTGGGAGAATGGAGAGCCACCCATGGTCAGTGAGGATCAAGTTCGGGAGCACCTAAGGAACCTGAAGGTGTACAAGTCCATGGGACCTGAGGGAATACATCCAAGGGTCCTGAAAGAACTAGCAGATGAGGTTGCAAAACCTCTATCCATCATATTCAAGAAGTTGTGGTGGTCTGGTGAAGTTCCCACTGACTGGAAAAGGTGAAACATAACCCCCATCTTTAAAAGGGGAAAAAAGGAGGATCCAGGGAACTATGGGCTAGTCAGTCTCACCTCTGTGCCTGGCAAGATCATGGAGCAGATCCTCCTGGAAACCATGCAAAGGCACATGGAGAATGAGGAGGTGATTGGTGACAGCCAACATGGCTTCGCCAAGGGCAGATTGTGCCTGACGAACATGGTGGCCTTCTACGATGGGGTCACGACCTTGGTGGATAGAGGACAGGCAACTGACGTCATCTACCTGGACTTGTACAAAGCCTTCGATACCGTCCCGCATGACATCCTTGTCTCTGAATTGGAGAGGCATGGTTTTGATGGATGGAGCACTCGATAGATAAAAGATCTGGCTGGATGGCCACACTCAGGGAGTTGTGGTCAATGGCTCGATGTCTGCGTGGGGACCAGTGACGGGCGGCGGTCCTCAGGGGTCGGTGGTGGGACCTGTGCTGTTTAACATCTTTGTCAGTGACATGGACTGTGGGATCGAGTACACCCTCAGCAAGTTTGCCGACAACACCAAGCTGTGTGGCGCGGTCGACACGCTGGAGGGAAGGGATGCCATCCAGAGGGACCTTGACAGGCTGGAGAGGTGGGTCACTGCCAACCTCATGGAGTTCAACAAGGCCAAGTGCAAGGGCCTGCGCCTGGGTTGGGGCAATCCCAAGCACAAGTACAGGCTGGGTGGAGAGTGGATAGAGAGCAGCTCTGAGGAGAAGGATTTGGGGGTACTGATGGATGAAAAGCTGGACATAAGCCAGCAGTGTAAATAGTAAATATCTCTTACGCGCTTCCTTGGTTTTTATCTCCGACTCTCCCCTTCTGCTGGAGGGAAGGGTGTGGGAGCTGTGAGAGTGGCTTTGTGGTATTTTGCTGGCTGGAGTTTAACCACGACAACTCTGCTCTCATGAGACCCCATCTGGAGTACTGCATCCAGCTCAGGGGCCCTCACCATAAGGAGGATTTTGACTGGTTTAAGTCCAGAGGAGGCCACAAAGATGATCAGAAGGCTGGACCATCTCTCCTATGAAGACAAGCTGAGGGAATTGGGCGTG
>NW_010227787.1:18899-20287 GCF_000690775.1 Eurypyga helias | reverse complement strand
TCTTTAAGGTCCCTTCCAACCCAAACCATTCTGTGATTCTGTGATTCTATGATTCAACAATCCCCCTCTGATGTATGATTGTATGGCAACTAAGAGACATTTTGTCTGTACAGAGTGAGAACATTGGCTTTTTCTAGTAGAAGCAGCAAACACAAGCAGCTCTGAAAAAAGATACAGATGTCCATTTGTTTTTTAAAGTAACATTAATCTTTCAGAAAAGTGTTTCCAGAGTTGCATTTAGACTTGGCTTTTGTTAACATCCCATATTGCTAATTGATTTTTCTGACCTTCCCAGCCCATATGAAAACAGGGCGGGTGGGACTGCTGAGGGAAAGTACTGTTTGCTACCACAAGAGCTGCATGGCCAGCGGCCAGCAGCACAATTACACCATGTGCCTGGAATGATAATTGAGATATTGCTCCCTTCTTTAGTTATAAACTTGATATTAGCACTGATGAGGCCTTCACTGGACAGAGTGGCAGATAATAGAGGCCACGAAGATTTATTTCAAAGGCACTATATAGAAAGTGCTCGTAAGCCACCACAGTGAGAGTCCACTTGGGTTCACCTGATAATGGACTGCCTCTGGGGAAAAGAAGATAAATTGTTTTTATTACTATTAATTACTACTGTTGCTTCTGCTGTTTGTAGTGCTGCTATTGTGATTTCTATTACCATTATTACTTAATACATCCAGGAAGGATCTGGGAAGTGCTAAGGTGGTAGTTACTACTAAGCAGGGAGAAGGATGGGGAGGAACATCTTGTCCCAGGAGGAACATCTACCATTTTTCATTCCTCCCATCCCCTTTGTACAGCTTTTCCAGTCTCTCCCACAGCTCTGTTTCAGTTTTTTGCTTTCTCTCATCCCCATTTGCCTGTACCCTGACCTCCACCACTCATCACTGGGGCCACAAAACCCTGGGAAGCTTGAGGATAGTTCCAGAAGTTGGATTTGTAGCCAGAAATGAAGTCCTGAGTTGAAAACTGAAATCAGAATTGGGCCACCAGCAAAGAATTTGGCAGCATCTTTCCCTGGGAATTAGACCCTTTGGAGATCTGTGGTGCTCCGGTCTGTATAGCACATAATGAGAGACAGTCCCTCTCCTCAAAAGTTTACAGTCTAAGCTTCAGAAGGGAGGCAAAGAATGGGAAATACATGCTGGGCAATGATAACCAATGACACAAAATGAGATTCATTGAGAGAAAAAAAAAAGTGTGGTTTAAAATCAGAAATGAGTCAGAGGAGGGTAAACAGCTAAGATTGCAAAACGTTTCATACAGACCTAGACTGAAATAGAACTTCCAGATTTCAATATCCCTATCCTAAAAGAGGGCTTTTTTTGCTTGTGTTCTAAGGAGGTTTTTAGGTTTGGTGTGTTTTGGTT
>NW_010227787.1:10576-18868 GCF_000690775.1 Eurypyga helias | reverse complement strand
TGGTTGTGGGGGGGGGGGGGTTGTTTGGTTAGTTTTTGGTGTAGAAGTCCCAAATCTGTTCCTTTTTAATTTTTACTTTTCTTCAGGCAGGATATTTTTTGCCTTTTAGGTAATGAGATTTTTTTTTTTCATGAAATCTCCAAGGTTTTAGCTATCTTTAACTTGTGTAAGTCTACTTCTGCATTAGTTTAACCCTTTTATTCCCCTTAGTGGATCATTTTATAATATTTTACAACATTTACACACATATCACGGGTATCAGGCTGGTAATTTTTAAGCCCAAATTTTCCATAAGCAGTCAGTTCAAATTTAATAATGAAATAACTTAATAACCATACGCACAGCACGCGCTGAAAAAAAAGCCTCTGAGGCAACATGAGTCATAATGATCCATTATTTGCTGTCCTTTGCTTTTTTCCTATTCTGCCTTCCACAATTAAATCCTAATGGTCACGAAGAAATTCTCTGGGGCTTTTTCGCAATGTAATTTCTCTCAAAAGCATCTACAATTTCTCGTGCAGTATTGTTCAAAACATACAAATAAGCTGCTCCATCCAATATCTTAAAAGTAGGATTTTACTGTCAGTTGGAGCAGGTCTGAAGTGCTCTTTACCTATTACTGTTTGATACAGGTTAGGGAAGAGATGTTCAGAGAGATGTTGCTGCACTGTAGGAGTGGATGCAGCCACCAATTTCATGGGGACTGTGCAGTATTACTGTGTTGCTCATCATTGCTGATGGAAAGATTAAATCCCATTAAACTACTATGTTTTCTTCCTTTTATTCTCCCTCCCCCAGGAAGGAGGAGAGTGTCCTGTAGCAGGGTAGGGAACAAGGCAGTGCAGATCACATTTGAGGGTATCTCTGGTTTTGCAGAGGGGATCAGAGCAGTCACTAGGAAGACGTGACCTCCCAGCTTCATCCTGACTCGTTCTCTAGCTTCTCATCTCAGCTCAGCTTCAGAAGCTGTAAATTTCCACCCACAAACGACACATGAGCTGAGTGAGGATAGCTGATTTGGCCACCCCTACTGCAAAAAAAAAAAGGGGGAAGGAATATTAAAAACACATCCAATAAATACTATGCCAGTATCAATTAATTAGAGAAGGAATAGTTTTGAATTGTCCATTTAGAGAAGCACTGGTTTAGTGATATTTTTTCTTCTTTAAATAATCAAAAACAAAGTGTCAAGATTCCTGGATGGAATGTGAAGGAAAATTCAGGTTTAAAATACATAAAAAGAGGAAATTCAACATTCTTATGGACGTATTCTGGCATAACACAGATAGTTCAGACCAGTATAAGCACAAGAGTTCAAGTTCAGACCAACACTGTGCTTTGCTCATCATGCTGCTCTCAGCCTACCATGTCTTCTGCAATACTGCCAACCTCAATGTTTTTTATTACATCCCACATTATTTCATTTTTTCTTAAAGACCCTGCTCCTGGAAACATGCATTGCACAAGAATCTCAGCTTTCTCTTGAAGAAAATTAAGTTTCCAGACCTTACTGTTGCAGGACAAGGCTTGGAAAACATGAATCTTGGTCAAATCTAAAAGCTTCAGAAAACAGAAGGAAACTCCGAAGAATCCAACCATCTCTCTCTCTTCTTTACTTTTCCTTTTCCTTTTTTTTTAAGACCTCCTTGCTTTTAAACCTGTCCCATAATTGTTCTGATACCTGATTCATGATTCCTGAGTGCCTGAGGCTGGCAGTCCAGCTTCCCATAATGGGGAGGTTTGCCAGCAAGGAGCCTAACACTTCTGACTGAGAGGCAAACCCAACAGCATCCCCGAGCTATGCAAAACTTCCGTCCACAGGGACAACGCCTTACATGCTTTGAAACCAAGTCTCCGTGTCTGTGCCTGCTTGAGGCTTGCCTCCAGGCTGCCTGCCGCTTCCGTGCCAAATTGCACGAGCTGGGCAGCAAGGCTTTGTAAATATTTAGCAAATAGACCTGAGTTAGGAATCACAGCTATATAAACATTAAAGAGGGAGGCAGAGGTCTCTCCCGGATGTAAATCCAATGACATCTGGAGATGCTTCCATTTTCTATAGAGAAAGACTCCTGATGACTGGGTTCCTAATCTAGGTATATTAATTAAGTACCTAAACTCAAGTTGGATGAATCCAGGCTGAATCTTCATGTTTTCTACAGCCGCCTCTTTGAAAATCAGGGACTGCAGAGATCTTTACTGCAATCATGGAGTGATTCTGCAGCTATGAGACAACTCCTAAAAAGTGTTTACCTGAGACTACATCTCGGAAGAGTATACATTATCCACTACTCAGCATACATACATCATTTTTAAAAGTGTATCAATAAAATAGCCACCAGGTTCCTCCCTTGTGCCTGCAGATCATGATCATATGCAAAAAAAAATAAGGTAATAGCTTCCATCAGATGTGCATTAACAAACACACGGGCTTCACACAGAGGTGCCTGTAAAAATGTCCTTTTAATTGGGTATTTCAAACCACAAACTATCGTAGTGGTCTGAGGGGTAATCAGTATCCTTTACAGCAAGAAGCAGGTACTCTGACTCAGGGGTCACTAAGACAGCAAGCATATACTTTGTGCTACTCTCCATGAAAGTATCTAAAACAGCTCCTTTTGCACACACTCCTCAGACTTGCTGAGTCAGCTGAACGCAGCAGCAGTTCCTTCCACACAGGCTGTGCTCTGGGCAGCAGATGCAGGGGTTGACCAAACTGTTCTCTCCAGTTCCACCCGAAATATTTGTGGTCGCAAATACTAGAAACAAGAACCATGTGTCGCTCCATGCCCAAGCCTTGGGGAGAAGGTAGTGGAACCCCTGAGGGATGTGGGTAGGTAGGAATTAAGATGAGAGGAGTCTTGGGGATGTTTAGGAGGAGTGCGTGTGATCAGAGAGACAGGGCAACAGTGACAAACAAACAAAAAGCAAGAGACTGAAGAGAAGTAAAAGACTTTGTGAAGCCTGAAGTTTGGAAATACCAGAATTAAAGTTGCCAGGGCAACCATAATTGGCCCCATTGTGTATAAGCTGAATGATACAGTCTTTAATTAGATGACCACATACTACTTTTTCCACAGGCCCTAAAGATCATTTACTGCAGGGATTGGGCGCGGTGCTGGGCACAAAGGCTGCTGTCCCCAGCAGCCCCACTCATAAGGCAGGGGACAGCTGCAGGGACAACGGGGCACAGCTGTGCAAGCAGCAGCAAAGATGGTCCACAGAGGAAAGCAAAGGCTCACATCCAGCAAGGCAGGGCTCTTCCCCTGCCTTCTGACACCACGTAGGGAAATCCCTGATTCCTGTATTTTAACAGCTGGTCACTAACTGATGCTGTTCATTGGGTATGTGGCTTAATAATCCCTGGTCTAGAGGGGAGCATATGCAACATAGTCAGTGAGTGCTAGGCTATGGGACAACCTGACGCATCAGCCTCAGCCTCCTCAGGTACCCTGCTCTGAGTTACAGTACACTCTGGACAATTACATCCTTTTAGTAAACCAAAAGACCTGGAGGAAAATAGTATTTTCGAGTTGCTTGAGGGTTGGAGGTGTGCATTCATTACTGGGGTCACAAACTGACCAGAGCACGTAAACTACCTGCTGGGGCTTGGTGGAGAATCAGCACTGGTCCCTTATCCACACACCTACAGGTATTTGAGAAGGGGCTGCACAGCCATCTTTAACCTCTCCTTTTGTGAGCACCACCCAGCAATGGCCATGTTCCTTTAGTCTGCAGGCGTGGATATAAAGTTAGCACAAAGCAGGTATCATCCGTGGGCCCCCAGCTACGTTACGGTGCTCCCCTTCCTGCTGCTGGGCTCACGTGTGCCAGCAGCCACCGGGTGATTTTTTGGCAGTCATTAACCTGAGCCCCCGCATCTCCTCTACTCGTATTTTGTCTCTATTTTTAGACTAGTAACTTTTAAATCAAGGCTTATCCTCACTGCCTTTTCACACAATGAGATGTGATTTTAGTCTGGGTTCTAAGCCCTCTCATAATCCAAAGAAAAATGTCTAAAGTACTCCCGAGTCTTCGCTATGTCACCACTATTGCAATGGCATGGGTATTGTTATTTCCATTTTTTTTTTCAGCTCCAACACTGCAAGAGGGCTCTTAAGGCACAGACAAGCATTTGAGAAGGCATTTTTTGCTAACCCCGAAGAGAAGCACGTTATTTTGGACCTTCCTTTTGAATGTTAACACAAAGAAAAATGAAGGAGAACCAGAAAGAAAGCAAGCGGCTCACAGCAAAACCGCTTTCGAGCATCAATGACTCAGCCATTTTCCGCTTAAACACAAACACATACACAAAAATATCCCTGCCACATTATGCAGAAATCACCCCCATTTCAGCTGGAAAAATAAAGAGCTGCTGAAGCATTATGAAAGCAGCCAGAGCCAGGCAGCTCCTGTGCCGAATCCGCCGCACTGCCCTCCCCCTCCGCTCTGCTCTTCTGCAGCTTAAATCTGACCAAAAGAAAAGGGTTTTGAAAATCAGGCGGGGAGGGGGTTCATTCCTGGCCTGAAATCAGACTTTTGCTGCCAAGTTTCAGCCAGAAGCAATTTCTTACAGCTGAGTTATAAAACTCTGGGAAGAAAAAGAGGCTGGGAGAGAGAGAAGGGAGGGAGACGGAGGGATTTATGATGGAACGACAGGCATAACCTTCTCTTCAGCAATGCTAGCAGGTGGTGCTGGAGTCTTCCAGGGGCAGAAAAGTCTTGCGTTAAACCGAAAAGATAATACACCTTCTGACAGCAACAAGAAAATTTCTTTCTGTCTTTTCCTTTTTTGTTTCTTTTTCTTATTTTTATCATTTTCAGGCGATTTTTGTCATTTATCTGAGCTGTTTTAAAGTACCTGTCAGTTGAACCACTGAGTCATATAATCAGACATTGTCACTTTACTGGTGACAAAGTTTCTAGAATTGTGTTTTTGGCCTGAGTTTTACCTTTGACAATTATTGAAGACACCTCCACCCAAAAGTTCAGCAAGCCCAAAGCCAATAGGTATCAATAATTGTTCATCTGCCTAAAAATTGCTTCTTAAAATAATTTTCCATGTTTAATAAGATTCCCAATTAAATGCCTAAAAGCTGGACCTGTCTAACTTCAGACCAGTGGCTTAAATACCAGTTATTAATGTTTTTGTGACTATTTAAATACAAGGATGTGTTTGTAATTCAGGAGTCCTCTGATGCCCCAAGTATATGGACAAGCTCTGAAGAAGAAGAAAGTTCTGTAGATAGAGGGGAGTTGTGAAGCAACTTGGCTAATACCACACATAAGCTTTTGGCAGATAGAGGAGCTGTGTCTCCTCTCAGAATCCAGAGCTGTGCGCTTTTTATCTCTGCTGTGACCTCAGGACAGCGTTTCCCACCCTTGTTAACTAAAGGGCACACTGTTCATTTGGAAACAAAATACAAAATACACAAAGAGGAATATTCACAGAAAGTTTGCTGCAATGTTGTAGCAATGTTTTTTGTTTCCAATTGAATAAAAGTAGATTAAATGTTAAACATTCATTTGTTACTATATTTTGCCCCTGTTTTGCTTACTTGCATGTTTGAAGGTTTCTGTGTAGGAATATTTTGGATGGGTGGGAATAGGTTTTACAACATTTGTGGAAATGCCTCCTGATACTACGCACCAGTGAGTGTTGTACAATGGTTCTGCTCTAGCATAAACTGCTTCTCAGTCAGCTTGAGGTTGACCCATCCTGTCCGTGCTGATATGCCCTCGCTCTGACCTACAAAAAACCCCACAGTGCAGGAAGATAGCACTTCTGTCTTCAAGCCATTTATGTCTTTGGTCTTGTGGCTTATACCACTAAACATGACAGCATCTGTGATTTAGGAAGAGGTTTACCAGAGATCAGCTACCAAAGGTCAGTGAACAGTCATTGACGATATCGCTTATGAGGCAGGATCTGATTTAGTTGAGAACAGAGATTTCTTGTCCCTGCTGACCTTGAAATGTTTATTAGTTGCATTGTATGAGCATAGGGCAGGGTCTCCTGCTTTGCATCTTACACACAGCTGCATTTGCCCTTGAGGCACCAGAAGTGCCAATAATAAATAAAAATAAAGATGTCTGAGTTGGCTGAAGAGTTCATTCCTTTTCTGCTTTGACAATGCTGTGAAGGGCTTCATGTGTCCCTGGGTCAGTTTGGGGAACTGGTTGCAAAAAGGAAGTCCTCATTGTTGGACTTTAAGGAAGTAGTGACTATTCCATAGTCTACAGAGACAGACCAGTTCAGTTGATACTGAGGAACTGTCATATTCATAGGTGGTTGTTCATATGCATGGTCATGTGAGAGTCACAGATTTAGGGCCTGAATAAGAAATGTGAAGGAAATTCTCACCTTGCATTAACTGGGTTTACAAATCATGACAATGTCTGCCTCCTCCAGGCTTGACATTTTTTTGTAAAAGACCATTCAGTGCACTCTGCTGCACAGCAGCCATTTGAGTTGCTAATTTCTTTTATATTCTCTAAAAATAGTTCACCATTTTGGATCAGGTACCCTCTGCTCTGTGTCAGAATTAGGAATGGGGCCAGGCCATATCCAATTACCAAAGTTACCACTGATCCTGGAAAGTATAAAAAAAATAAAATCCAAAATTATTCTTGGATTTTCTTTTATGACGAAGTTTTGCCAAACCACATTTCCATGCTACAAAATGTGAAAAAGAAATAGATTTAAAAATGTTGAAGATCTTTCAATACTGAAGTCCCATTTTATGTATCACTTCAGCCATATCTTCAAAAACAGGTAAGTAGCTCAGCCCCACTGAAGCAACTTGAAGGCAATTGGGTTCTGACTGCTTAAATATTTAAAAACTCCGGGCTTCAAAGGTGCTGGATCTTACATCTTATTCAAAGTCAAAAAATTGGACTTGCAAGTGACTTGTCCCAAATGAAACCATTTAACTAGCATCATCCTGCTGTTAACAGAACTTGGGGTTTGAGCTAAAATAATGTCAACATCATGTTTCCATTGGAAAATAGAAAATAAAGTTCCTCTGAATTTGATATTCATAGTGAAGATGCTTATTCTATCTTCTATGCAGTTTCCTATCCTTGTATCACAGCTGGTATAAACTGGCCTCAGTCCTGGATGGAGGTTCAAGGCCAGGCCTCTCAGTTAGTTCCAGGGTTATGTATTGTCACTGTTTGCCACTCAGATTCCTTGTGTTTGCTTCTTTTTGAAGCTTGGTGCTAGTTTCACATGTGAAATGCCCAATTCAGGAAGCTAGTTTGTCTTTGCATCTCTGTCAGCTCTGCAGAGAGTCAGCAATTACATCCTAAACCAAAACCAAAATGTAGTTAAAAGTAAAATGCAATGCAGAAGGTTAACGGAAATGCTTCTGTCTGCTCCTAGATTATTCAGTCAAAAATCATTTTTAGATATCTGGCCACTTCCCAACCTTTCCTAAATGGAAAACTCAGTCAGCTCTAACTACTGCTTTTAGATGTTTGTCGACGAGTTGAAATCAACTGGAAAGATGCAGGGCAAGAGGCTGTCTGCCAGGAGGCAGGGTTTTCATCCCCCTCCTACGCATAAGGCTATAAATCATATTCTGCCATCAGATCATTATTTTTCTTCTGTTTCTTATAAACACAGCAGCGGCATCAAATGAAATATGAGCTTTCCAAGGCTGTTGGATTTCCTTGTACGTACTGTAGAAGACAACATTTGCAGACATATGGCATGCAGGCTACTCTTAGAGAAGCATTTTGAAAACTGAACTTGGACATTTTTCAGTCCAATAATGTGTAGGTGGTCTGGGTTACTAACCCTAAATCACCGCAGTGGTAACTATTTTCCCTAGTCCTACACATCGGTCTACATGACATCAGGTTTGAGGGTTATTAAATAGAAACCTCAGATATAATCCCCTGAAATGGACTGTAAAAGATTATCTTGTGGATGTGTGACTTTTTTATATTATTATTGTTCATTCGGTTACAACACCCAGCAGTATGTGGGTCAAGCACATACCACTTGCAGTGCTCTGGTGAACAGGCTTCGGGCAAGCTGGATCTATTCCCTGGTCCTCCATCAATTTGTCTTTCTTCCTGCCTGTTTCCTCTCCCTTTGTCACAGAGGCATTGTTGGGATAATTAACACAATTTTTCAGGACTTTGGTTGTTATGAGAGAGGAGGGCCATGGAAGCACCTCAAATAT
The DNA here is from genome assembly GCF_000690775.1 of Eurypyga helias. Taxonomy (NCBI): domain Eukaryota; kingdom Metazoa; phylum Chordata; class Aves; order Eurypygiformes; family Eurypygidae; genus Eurypyga; species Eurypyga helias. The sequence continues at coordinate 10,679 of NW_010227787.1, read as the reverse complement.
TTTGCCAGTTTTGTCCTTTTGGCTTATTTTTACCTCCCTATCTATGTCTGTGGATATATATATATATATAGGATTGACTATTAAGTTACACTCTTGGAACTTG
>NW_010227787.1:0-10549 GCF_000690775.1 Eurypyga helias | reverse complement strand
GAGTGCTTTTCAGGGATGGCCATGAAAAAGAGCAAAGAAAGAACAGTGATAGTTTGGGCACAGGGAGCTGTATGGGCACAAGCCTGGAGACTATAAAGGGTGATGGAGAGAACAGATTGTTGTGGAAGGAAATTAAGTGTGAAAAGCTCTGTGAAAAGACAATGAGGCAGGAACCAATCACATGGGAACTCGAGTGTGAGAATGGCAACATCATCCTGACAGCAAGCACATCTAAAATCCTCCTATGAACTCTCATAAGCTTTGCCTCTCGCACGTTCTGCGCCTGGATGCCCCAAACCTGCTGTGAGCAGAGCAACAGCTGGACCCAAGCCCAGAGTTCCCTTGCTTGTGGGAGTGGGGATGGAGCACTCTAAACCACACCAGTATCAGCCTGTCACATGAGACCAGGGTCATTTCTCAGCGGCCTTTGAACAACCTGTGTCTTCCCTGCAGAGTAGGGTAGCCACAATCTGAACAGCAGTGAAGAAGGGCCCCTGTCCCATGCTGTCCCCCAGACCATGTCCAAGGCAGGTTTAAGAGACAGACAGGCTGAGCCAAGCCATAATAGTGCCGGGGGCTGGGCTGGTATTTTCACAGCACAAATGATTAAGTTCCTATTCCTAGAAATGTTTCCTGACAACATTTAATTTAATGGTATGAACACAGCCCTTCACCTTCCTCTAGCTGCAGCAAGTAGCTCAGACATGCACCCGGGCAGAGCTCACCCACAGCCAGCATTCCTCTCTATAATTCCCTGCCACAGCGCACGGCAGATGTGGCCCATCTACTGCGAGATTGGTCTGAGGCCATGTTTTGTGCTGAATGTGCAGCCGGTTTAATCACACCGTGCACCCTTTAACATGATTGAATTCATATTTATTGCTGCACTGACACGGGCAGTTTAGCTACATTGCTGATGGATGCCCTAGAAAACCTCATACATCAGCTCAGTTAGAAAACCTGATTTCCTGTCCCTAAGTGAACAGAGAGATGCTTTAGACGCTGATACAAATGTCTTATAATCTGGCTATAGCATACCATTAAGGAAATTGCCTTGAGACCAGATACTGCCAGATTGATAGTCTCTGTTTCATTTGCCAATAGTGCAGGTGCAGATGCTATTAACAAATGCATCAAGGCCTTTTATAAAAACTACTGAGAGATTTGCTCCAAGGCTAACCCACAGCAAGGAGTTCCTTGAGTTAATTATTTACCATGTCAGTGCAGACAAAATCCCCAAATTAGAATTAATAAAACACTAGAAAGTTAACCCTGAAGGGAATACCTCAGAGAAAGATCCTACATTGACAAGGAGATTAAGCCAATGACCTAATAAGAAAAAGTTATTTCCTTTTCTAATTTCTAAGACTTTGCCATATATGCCCAAATCCCGAGCATGTTACATGCTTTGGAGAACTTATCCAGCTTTGAGTGACTCTTGAACTAATTTTTTCTTTGGATATAATATTCCCCAATGTTGTCTCTTTGGCCTTATTACTGCTGACAAGCCTGATGTGTGCATTCACACTCAATTCAATTAACACCTACGGTTTGTGCTCAAGTGTTCATAGTGAAATAGATTTAAAGAACATTTTGGATAAAGCATGAAATCTTATTAGTTATTTGCACCTCTTTGGTCTCAGCCCACCTTGGCTTTTAGTCATGTCTGCAGAATTATGAGTATTTAATACTAATGAAGTAAAGAGCACAGGCAGAAACGAATGATCAAATAGGTCTTCTTCATGGCTGAACTCTGAGATTTTAAGTGGTGTTTAAAATTCAGCCAGAGCTGTAACTGCATTTTCCTGTGCTCACTCATTCCTTGATCTGGAATTGGAAGCATTCATTATTTATCCACATCTGTCATTCATAAATCTGTTCATTATAGAAGGGATTAGACACTTCCCCCATACAAATCCCATTATTCCATTGGATTTATAGTCATACCAACCTTCTCCTTTGAAAATGCCACTCTGTCCTTCAGCAATGTTGAGCAGTTGCTGCCATTTACATAAACACAGGATAAATCCAACATTGCAATGGCCCTTCTCAAAACAGCTGCACTCAGCCACACTAACATGCATCTCACCAGTCACTTACAGTGTGTAAAGCAGTAGTAAGACCATACACAGCACAGGAGAAACACCTGAGGGTCCTTCCTTCCTTGAACACACGTAGTGGGGGAAAATCAGACCCTCAGACCAAGAGTGTGGAGTTACCCTGGACAGCGGAGCTATCACGCTGACACAACCAGTGTCATCCTTGACACAGTCTGCGGCATTTGGCACAGGTCCACAGACTGCACAGGAATTAAACACCGTTACGAGAGTGATGTCTGTAGTAGGAGTGAACAGATGACAGAGAAATAGCACTGTGCGATCAAAACCACAGCAGACTTAGAAGATGTCCATAAACTGAGTTAACAGACGGTTCTTAAAGGGAGCAAAGGCAGGCAGACAACCCATTTTTCCATCTGAGAGGAGATTTATAGTACATACCGTTCCAAAGGCAGATCTTTCTTTGAAAGGTAAGCATTAGGGCAAATAACTTTTTAAATGCAAATTGCCTGCGTAAATGTCCAAGATCAGTAGCATAGATCTAAGATTTATACTTTTTTTAATTGTCAAATTGTTACTGAACTGAATAGGATGGCAGCACATTGAGTAACAGGGCAAGATCACTTACTAGAAGTACCAAGAAACGTGACCATCCTGACAGCAAACTTGTTTCCCTCCTTTCCTTTGCCCCAGCATACTGCAGAAAACTACTGATATATAGCCTGGGTGTAACTACTTCCGAGCACTACCGCAGGCACTCAGAAACATGCTGGTGATGCTGCTCCCTGCATTTCTGAGCACACTGTTGGCTACGTGTCTGAGCTGGGCGTTGAGCTCTGCTTGTCTGATCAGCCAGCTCAGCGCAGCCAAAACAGCTTTCCCCCAGCAAGTAAGCAGATGGCTCTTGGGACCGGAGTCATCCCTGGCATAAGTCATTGGGTTTCACTGAGGTGGGACCGCAGCTACACGCACCCCAGGGGTCCAGACCTTGACTGCTCATCTGCAATGCCATATGCTCGGCTATAATTGTAGGCTGTAAAGTAAAAAACAAATATGCAGCTTAAAGAAACCTGCCCTGTGTGGTATTATTTCACTTAAGGATTAGGTGAATCAGTCTCACTGAAGAAGGCAATTTCTTGCCATATGCCCATAAAGACCCTTAGCTTCCCCATGGAGGTGCTGCAGGGCAGAAGGAAAGTGCACCCTGTAAGCTATGTGCCAGCTCTGTGTCTCTGTTGTTTGTTCCTGCCTATAACGAATGGCATTTAGAGAAACAACTATCTTTAATGGAGACCTCATCAGGCAAATACCCAAAATCCAGCAAGGACTATCCTGTGCTCTCATGTGAGTCTTGCACCTTATTAACACCAATGTCAAAATTCCCACCGCCATCAGTGAGCCCAGAGCATCACCTTCAGACTCCTCTTTTTCAAGGCACAAATTCAGAGCTATGAAATTTTAAAAGAGAATAATCTCAGCTCTTCCTAATGTTTGCATCTCTGAGGCAGCACTTAGTTACATAAAGCTCTCCTTTCATGCAGTGGAGAAGCAATTAGGACAATGAGTACCACACACAGTCAGGCATCTATATATCACTGAGCATCAAGCTGTGACAACCAAAGTAATGGGGCATCAGAAGACAAATAGGTAAGCACTGTATTTGCTTCTGAGACAGGGACAGAGGGAAAAAGAAAAACAAACAAACAAATGCTACCAACAAGAACCACAAATTCAAACTAGAAAAAACCAAACCTGACTTTCAATGAGGAACAGGTGAAAATACTGAGACAAGATTAAAAATAACAGTCAGCTGTTAAAATTGTAGTACATCTGGAGGAAGAAAATTTGTGAATCTGTGAATCTGTAATGTGTGTATCTAACACGAAGACAAGCGATATTGAGAGTTTCATAGGCAGAAGTTATATCCTTTATCAAACCAATCAGAATAATGGGTAAAAAGGAGGCAGACTCATGGGTACAGAGCCTTCCTTCAGGTCTTTGAACTTCTGTTGTTGCTTCGCCTGAATGCTACAAGCTTCCCTCAGACTTTCAGATATGTGGAGATTCTTACCCATTTCCCTTCGAGCTGACAGAGGCAATGGCCTGACTTTGACCTGTGCAAAGCTTCAAACCATTGTCTGAAATACAACTCTGTAATTCCACCACTTTTATAGCTATACAGAGTACAGTCTTGATGGAAACTAGTCAGATATTCCCTCCATAAGGCAAAAAGAAGGGCAGAATCCTGCTTCCCTCTCCCTGAAGTGCTGTTCTGCAGGGCTAGCAGAAATAAAACACTATTTATGTCACTAGCTGTGGCATATTTTATTCTGAATACTTGCAGAACACAGACCTCTAGAGTAATGAAGGGACAATAACTATAATATTTTCAGAAGAGAGGGATGCTTTAAAATTACAAAAAAGTACTGGCCATGCTGCTCTTACAGGAACCATTTATCTTGCCTCTGCTCCCTCAACCTTCACTTGAGCTCCAATTATGTACAAACACACCTGGGTGCATGAATGCTGCATATCCACGAGTAAAATTGCCCAAGAATTGAGAGTCATGTTTTCTTCCCTTTGCTTTTGTGTTGTCTCACCTGTAATGCAGCCCTACTTGTCCTATGGGCCTGACTTCAAAAACTCTGGCTGATGAAGCGACAGAAAAATCTTTCTGCAACTGGCACCATAATTTCTATTGTCTCAAAATATATCCCAAACATGTTCAAAAGCTTCCAGACAGAGAAGAGTGATCTTAGTATTAGAGGAATTTGGTTCATTACGGCTAAAAAATAGACAATTCCTTGCAGATTGTACTCAGTTGGCTGTAAGATACTCACTGAATTATTTCACATAACAGTATCAGAAAACTGCAGTAGGCAGTAATAAACAAATGGCACTCATTCTCTTCTCATTTACTTTTACTTCATACCACTTTATGTTCAGTTAACCAAATATTCAATTAATATACATGAGTAAGATTCTATTGTAACCAGTAACTCCAGATTGTTTTCATCAATTGAGGTTTAGCTCATTTGAGCTCAGTGAAACTACTGCTATTTATGCCAAAGTAAATAAATAAGAAATCCGGTTCCATATTTTGTATTTTATTATAATGTACCTTATAAAAAATCTTACTAAGTGTATATGAAGGAAAGCACCAGATACGTAGGAATGGATGAATGCAGCACATCCACAGGATATCCTAAGCAGGAAGATAAATATATTTTAATATGTACAGTAATTAGTACTAACAATGTTCTCAGCAATTCCATGGTACTGCTCACACAGCAGCTTGTTTACGGCTATTTTTTGGGGCTTGCTTTTTCCAATGCCCCAGACAGTGTATATCTTACTTTGCTGCATAAAGACAAAAAAATTAATTTAGATTAAATGTGTCAACAGAGAGTAGTCCCATCACTGAAGTGCAGTTGTCTCAGCCTCTACAAGATTTCCAGTAGAGACATGCCCATTTACTTGCTTCCCTACTCACTCTGTAGAGCTCTGTAGGGTAGAGATAATTTTCTTGTACCTCGGCATGGCTTTGATTCTGAAAGGGAGAGGCGTGGATTAAGGAAACACCCCAGCTGAGCAGCTGTTATTTGTGAATCTATCCCTCAGGCTAATCATGTAGCTCAGAACCTAATAAAGCAATGAAACAGGAGCCTCAGTGCTGGCAGGGCATTTTTGGCATGAATTGCAACTCATCCTAACCAAGAAGGTAAAATGGGAAAAAAAATGAGAGGGCTACATTTAAAGCCGTAAGACATTGTTCTTAATAAACCACACTGTGAACCTCTTACCTTCACTTTGGTCAAAAAATAGAGACAGAAGAACCCCCAGTAGCATGAAAATACAGGTACTTCCATGTACAGTCAAGAAAGATATTTTTCTGCTAAAATTTGGAGTAAATCCAACAAGTAATTTCTAAAACAGCAACAATACCCTGAAAAGCATGTGTTCAGAAATAGTCCTTATTGGAAAGTCCTGCTTCGTGTGTGCATGGACCAAAAATTTTCATGTTGAATTTCTATATTTTCAGTAAAGGGAAAAAAAAAACCAACTTTTTAATTTGTAAATGAGCCATATTTGATCCTATAGCATCAGGAGACAATCAGAAGGCAACTCCAAAATTGCTAACATAATATTTCCAAACAGTGCTTTTTGACCTTCACCTTAGACAGCTGCAAGTTCATCTCACCTTCTCATGATATTTTTCCAACAATTATAAATCAGGAGGCATGCAAATTAAAAAATTCTTGAGTTTAGGAACAAAACCTATGAAATAATATGAAGCATTTACATGTTTTCTTCAGTAAATTGGAAAAGAAAGCAATACATTTATATTTTGACCTCTTTCATAATTTAAAAAAAAAAAAAGAAAAAAAAAAACAGGAAAGAAAAAAGAATGGAAATATTATTGGTTTAAATGCTCCAGACAGACGCTGCCACCTCTTTACTCAGTGTTTGCAGAGTCCAGCCAGGAGGTAGATGATTGGGGTTCAGTTCCCACTTTTCACACAGAGATCTGAATCTAGAGAAGAAAGTTATGGCTATTGCACAAGGGAATATTCTGCTGGGAAATACTTTCACTTTTGGGGTTTTTTTCCCACCATTGATGTAGTTCCACCATCTATAAAATATTGAAATATTCATTAAGCCAGAGAAAACAACTCTATATCATTGTGTTTAGGTTCTACAGTGGAGAGGCAGGACATCAGTCTCATGAATATTTCAATATTGTAAACAAAGTAGAACACACTCTATCAGAGGTATTGAAAAAACAACTTTCTTTTCCCTCCCTCCTGCTCTGGAAGGTACTGAACGGTCTGGTGATGACATTCCTGGGAAATTACGGAGGGCTCAGATCTCAGTCAGACGACGAGATTAAGGCCTTATTTTCTGCATTTTGAAATAGTCTTTGTCAAATGAACTATTGAAAGAAAGGGGACAGGTGGCTTTTAAATCAAGTAATCTATCATTATGTATTTCTTTCTTTCTTCTCCCTCTCACTTTCAAAAATGACAAATTTAACCTGACTTTCGCAAACAGTTCTAAGCCCACTAAAATGCCACTTTGGGCAGAACACTTAACAACCAAAGCTTACTCAAACCTGAGCATATTTTATGTTATTTATATGTTTTTCTCACAGTTTTAAGTTCAAGAATAGTATTACACAAATTATGTTTCAGTTTTTTTCTATACCCCCTCATACTTGGACAATTTCTTACCACATATCTGGCTGTGAACTGCAGACTGGGTTAGCAAACTGATGCAAAAAATGGTGCAGAAGTGTCCTCTGGTAGGTGATCGTTTCCATTTGGAGGTAGAAATGCCTGATTTGATGCAGAAGTAGGTGAATGGGCTGGATGGAAGGAAAGTGGTGCATAGGAAACATAGTGGGCTGCATCAGAAGTGTGGCCAGCAGGTCGAGGGAGGGGATTCTGCCCCTGTACTCTGCTCCGGTGAGACACCACCTGGAGTGCTGCGTCCAGCTGTGCAGCCCTCAGTATCAGAAGGATATAGACCGGTTGGAGTGAGTCCAGAGGAGGGCACAAAGATGATCAGAGGGTTCGAGCACCTCTCCTATGATGAAAGGCTGCAAGAACTGGGCTTGTTCAGCCTGGAGAAGAGGATACTCCTGGGAGACCTTATTGCAGCCTTATTGTACCTGAAGGGGCTACAAGGAAGCTGGGGGGGAGTTTTTACAAGGGCCTGTAGTGACAGGACAAGGGATAATGGGTTTAAATTGAAAGTGGGGAGGTTTAGATTAGATATCAGGAAGAAATTCTTCACAGAGAGGGTGGTGAGGCACTGGAACAGGTTGCCCAGAGAAACTGTGGATGCCCCATCCCTGGATGTCTTCAAGGCCAGGCTGGATGAGGCTGTGAGCACCCTGGTCTAGTGGAAGGTGTCCCTGCCCATGGCAGGGGGGTTGGAACTAGATGATCTTTAAGGTCCCTTCCAACACAAACCATTCTATGATTCTATGAAACCCAACACATCTTACTGTAAGTAAACAGAGATGTATTAGAATTGACACTTGTGAAAACTAGTCATCTGATTTCTGTGTTACAGGATTCCAGCCTTAAATTTGAAAGTTGCTACTAACTGTGCCAGAGACTGGAACTGGTCCATGATGTATTAAACCCACAGGATTGGTAGCTGAAGAGGTAAAATTCTTGTGAAGTGCACCAAAAAAAGTCCTAACCACTACTACATATCTGTCTATTAAAAAAAAAGAAAAAAATCAACATGCTCTGGTGAGCAAGGCTTCCTGAATTTTGTCTGACTCCACATTAAAGACACAGCACGGTATTTCTTCACAAGCTATATGGAATACAGTGCTCCTTTCCTAGCTAAAAGTAGCTAGACTGAGAGAGTAGAATATAGGCCAACCATTTAATTTGATTGTGAAGTTTGCTTTTATGCTCATACTGTATAACTTGGAGGCATGAATAAAGTCAGGTAAGAACTGGAACAGCTAAGGACATAGCAGAGCCTTTGGATGTTCGAAGACTTAGATTCCCTGGGTCTGAATGATAGGTGTGCTTAGATCAGGACAACATTTCTTCCATTGTCTTCAGGGCTGAGAATATCTCTTGAGCTAGCTAAGAAGAATAATGTTTGGAAAACTGTGTAATATTATATTATTTCTATTATTTATTTTGCCTGAATTTGTTCTGTAGCAATCATTCTGGAAGTAATGCAAGTAAAATAACTCTGCAAAGAATGGTACAAACGCAGTGAACTGTTGTTGCATGTAGCTCTAAGAAACACTTTCCAGATAAATTCACCTAGTTTTCCTCAGTCTGGTTGTCACAGGAGAGTTTACTAAAAATCTTAGATGATAGAAATTTCACACACATCATCTTACCGCAATTTATTCACTAAAGAAGAATCCCCAGGCTCCTACATACCAAGGGACTCATTGATGTTCTGGGTGACAGCCTGTCACGTAGAGACAATTGGCTTTCACATATGTATATGCTCCTTACAGACACGTATCGATTCAGGCTATGTCTGCATTCACAAGTGATGTGGTGCAAGCGGAGCACCACGTTATCCTGTTGCAGATTGCAAAAGCAGCAAAACCATCTGTGCTAAGGACCTAGTAGCTACGCTGCATGCCACTCGTGGTTTTACTTCAGGACAGCTCTAGTTTGATCCTCAGGGAAGAACTCCTGAGAATTGCTGGAGCACATTGGATGCTTGGTGGCCTGGAGCACATCATTTGGTTTATTTTCATCTGAAGAGATCTGGTTCATGCACTCTGAGACAAATGATGCAAACCAAAATATGGAGAGTGGGGACAATCGGGGCAGTCAAAAGCACAAAGCTTGAAGCTAAAAGCTTGCTTATTCCTGACTTCAAACCCATAATTTCTACACTGTTAACTCAGAAAACCATGTGCTTCACAGAAACATCCAAGCTTCTTTCTCAGAATGGTGGATAAAATGAAATTCCAAGCCACCGGAGCCAGGACCACAGAGTGCATTACAGCCCCAGATGCAGCTCCCACAGTAGCTGTGAGCCATCCTGGATGCCCTTGTGATGGCGGCTGGAGTGTTATGGACTCCAGGATGGGAGGGATAGCCATGGGGTGTCTGCTCAAGGTCCCTCTCTGGGGAGAAGCAAGTAAATTCATTCATGCAAAGATCTCTACCAAAATGGCACTAACTCTGGAGTCACTTCATCACACTGAAGAAGCAATTTAGATATCCTGCTAGGATTATACAGATGCATGGTGTTGCGGGCTCAGCCATCCTAAGTGGCCAGAGACTAACTTTCCTTATCAGTTAATATCAGGATGAACCACAAATCAAACCTGCCTATGTTGAAGATATTAAAATTTAAGCTAAGGATATTACAATGACCTGAGAGATGCTTGATGGCAAATCCGTAGTGGTAGTAGTAGTAGAAGTAATACTGTGATCTTTACTTTATTTGGTGGCTGTGCTCAAGGACCCAGTTCATACATTGGAAAGAGCTCATGCACTGTAACACCTAAATTGAGGGAGATTGAGCTTCCACAGGTTTAGGAAAATACCCAGGGAGCCTCATTTTTTGTAGCTATCTAATCCTTTGAAAAATTCACATGGCTTTAGCAAACCAAAATGTCTCACTAGCTTCACTGGAGGTTCAAACTGAACTGTTTTGATACTCATACGCAAAGATAAATCTCCATGATGCTCAAGTTTTCCATGTCAAAACAAAAATATATACAACTTCCCTTCTGCAACTCTATCCCTGCCATGGGAAATACCCTATTCCACTACTTAGTAACATCTCGAGAAGGTGTTACAAGAACTGGATCCCATAATTATTTGATTCAACATATAAACCCAACCTTTAATGCTATGTCAAAAAATTACGAAGAGAGAACTTTATTTGAAAGCCTGACAGTTGTAAAAGCAAATTGCCCTGAAAATGTACCTAAGCCCTTTGGAGCTGGGAATCTGTTCTTCTAACCCTTGTTCTGAGCTCTGTGT
>NW_010227786.1:0-25388 GCF_000690775.1 Eurypyga helias | reverse complement strand
CGAACTGTGTGTCCCAGCACTGTCTATAGTGTGACAGCGAGAGCTGGGAACGCAGCTGCAGTGTCAGAAGTGGAGAAAGACCTTGAATTCAGTGCAGGCATTCCCCAGCGCCAGCTAAGAACTTATCAGTGCTGCTCTCTGCATCCAGGAACAGCTTCCTAGCAGCCACGGTAAAGAGAGTTAACCCTTTCCTGACTGAACCCAGCACACCTTGGTTTGCAAGGACTGAAACTGCATTCCTCACAGCCTGAGATTTACTTGGCCTGAGATGGTGTTGGATGAAAAGGGGAAAACCAACCACGCTGAAGCCTCCTGGAAGGTACAGACCGCTCGCACGAGATGAAAAACAGCTGATGGAAGAGTGGCAAGGGCTCACTCCACAACCAACATCCCAAAAAGCAGCCGCTAGCACCGAACGCCACGAAGAGCTTTAGCGCAGATGCTGCTTATTTGTCCTTGGAGCTGTGAGGATGGCTTGAGTGACAGCAGAGACATTTCACACATCAGTAAGCCCATTCTCCCCAGGTACTTCTGATCGCCGTACATTTTGTTTGCTGACAGGTTTGTGGCAATATGCTCACTCCAGCTAAAAAATACGCACTGGCTAACAGAAGAACAGACCTAATTTTCATCGCTTTTACACTGGTTTTGCAATCAGTGTGACTTCAATGACTCTCTTATAGCATAAATAGCACTGAGGAAATCGGATTTAACAGCCGTTCAATGTAGCTGTTGTAGGGAGACAAAGATAGGCAGAGACGTTTTTCCACTCCTCCTGACCCTGGCATGGGCCAAAGGCCAAATCTGTGGTTGGTACAAAGTAGAGCAACCTTCAGGCTGCTTTAAATGGCCTTGGGCTATAAAACCTGGTGGAGAGATGTATGGAAAACCATGGGTTTTGCATCACTCTGTTCATGCCCCTCCAAAACACAAGTAGAGCTGCTACCCCAGAGGTGCACAAGCTGGTCGTGTTCCCTGTACGGCTGGTTGAAAGCCAATGCATGCCGGTCCAGCTACGAAGAGACATTAACACAAGCCATACTCTGGCCCAAAGGACATCAAAGGAAAGATTAATTGTTTACACATCTCTGAATCAATTTTTTTTCTGTCTTCTCTCATTTCTTCTCCCCCCTGCTGAGTATCAGATGCTTGATCAGCGTGGTACAAGATGCAAATAGTAACATTTTTCTCCAGAAAGCTGATGGCCATACATGTATCTTGCCAGTGGATGGAGCAAGTGGGAGTTGCCACTGGAACCCGCACCCAGAGCCTGTCCCGGGGAACCCACGTTGAACTCTCGTGTCTGGGACCTTTGGAGGCAGCAGGAGCAGCTTCCGCTCCCTTGACATTTATTCACCGGAAGGATGGCCCAGAGGGAAAGGACAGGGCAGAGATGGGAATTGGCTGCATTCCTGAAGGCGTTTCAGACCATCTCCAGTGTACAGGAGAAAATGCTTTTCAGCAAATAAATACCCCTCAGGGGCTTGTGGTGAATAAAACCATCCTTCCCTCAGTACTTGTGTAGTCCTCAACACCAGTGGCCAGCTTGTTGTTTGGGCTTGCTGGGATTTTTTCTTAATTTTATAGGGATCTCACCCTTGCCAGTTTTGTTGTGGATATTCGGGTTTTACCCCCTTCTTTCACATTAATGTATCTAGGTATGGACTAGGAAAGGAAACCTTTTCACATATTCAGATGATACAAAAGCATCCACATCTCTGCCGTGTCCAGGACGTCCATAGGAAGCTTCTGGCTTCTTGTCCCTGCAGCTGGGTGGCTGGCTGATAGGGGTTACTACCCTCACTCTTTGCACCCACTCCCAGGACATCTTCCCAGCTGGCTGAAGCTAATCTAATAGGGGAAGATGAGAAATGAACCCTGCTAACTTGCCAGTGCCTCCTGGATGGGATGTGCATCCTAGAGAGCACAAGGTGTCCGCAGTGCTTGTCCCGGACAATGAGAGAAATAAATCAATTCCTGTCCGAAAGTAGGAACTTCCGACTTGATGGATGGCACTCAGTGAATATTAAACTGCCTTTTTGATGGGATGGATGTTCTCCAGCCAAACAAATTTTGTCCTTTCACGCTTCAGGTGAGGGAGCTGCAGCAAGCTCTGGCAGTTGCTGAAGACTGGAAGAGGTAGCACCTGCCAGAGGCAAGTTTCTGTAGCACTTCCAGAAACAGCAATCTCTGTTTGCGAAGAAGCTTCAGTAAAACTTAAGGCTGAAAACAGCTACATTTAGCAGGGATCTCACTATGGGTTGGGGTTTTTTAGCTGTCCATTGGGATTCATAAAAAAGGAAGTAAAATTAACCTGTTGGATCCACCTGTCTAACAGCACACATGATGCAGGTTCTCGTATTGTATTTTCCAGGAGATGGTGTTCTGGTCCTCCTTCTCTTTTCCCCTGGCAGGTGATAATATGAGCTTTTCTCTGTTAATAAGGTAACATGGGAGTACTTGTAGAATTTTTAAATAGTGAGAAACATGTTGTTTCTTTCACCCCCTTAGATTACACTGTTGCCTCCCTGTCGTGAAGAACACAGTTTCTTCTCCAGGGCAGGATGAACCATGTCTCTGCCTGGTCCAAAGGGCTGCGGGACTGCTCGTGCAGTTGTGGGAGGTCCCAAAGACACCATGGGATCAGATGCATGTTCTAACAGCTGGCAGGGATGGGAAGCAGGAAACACTAAGCCACCATGACCAAGGCAAGAAACGAAAAGTAATCGATGGAAAGGAGGACAGGCCTCTTCAGAGGCTGCCCCACGGCAGAAGCAACTCTACCAAAATTACTTTGACAAAAATTTCCTCAACCCTTTCCTAAAAATCTCCCTGGGCAACCAGTGCCAGCACATAGCTACCCAGACGCCAGAAGGCTTTTGCTGGTGTCTCACCTCAGGGCTCATTGCATGGTCTCACCCCCAGAAGCAGCAGGCATTAGCAGGTTAGAGCTGAGGACTCAGCCTTTCGAGTATAGAATTGAACAAAAACTTAAAAATTGGTGTATGATACACTCCATGCCACAGGCCTGAGAAGGCTGTGGGAAGGATGAAGCATTTATAGTTTTCACAGAAAGAACTTAAAGCTGATAAAGACAAGTATTAACTTCTAAAATAAGGGCTGTATTTGGTATAATAACTTTTGTTATCTGGTGCTGCTGGACTGAGCCGTGTTAGTCAAGTGGATTTGTGGACTTCTAGCCTGAATTGTTCTGCTTGTTGTTATCCTGCCATTACCACACAACCCTTCTTGCCAGCTGTGAAGTGGGAAAGGCTCACTCCTGTTGATATTTCCCCTCCGAGCCTTTGGGACTCCAGGGAGCTCTGACCCGAAGACAGACAGTGTCCAAGGGAAGTTTTCCAAGAAAGAGAAAAACCCTCTGGACAACACAGCAGAGCTTCATTTCCTTAACAGCAACCGGTTTTGTGGCTGATGTTGACACAGCTGGAGAACACCAGGACAGGGCTGGGCTTGTGATATTCAGGCATCGTACTTTTTGACTTACTTCCACTTCTGTATATTTTCAGCATAGGAGAAGCTGCAGGGAGGACAAACTGCTGTCCCAAACCCTACTTTCCTTAGTTTGCCTATTTGTGTCACTGTTGGAAGAGGCACTTGCTTGGCCTGTGGGGGAGGGGTAGGGACACTTTCGTAAGACAGTGCTAATTACACCCCAGAACTCTTGTTTAAGTTTCGTTATTTATTATGGGCAAATGCTGCTGCTTCATCGTTGACTTCATGGTATACTTTGGGATTTTGGAGGTTGGTAGTACAATGAATTGTACTGTGAGTCATTTTTCCAGAGGCTCATTTTTAGTGCTTAAATGAGAAATTCTTCCTCTACTAATACATTATTGGGAACATAAGAGAAAAGAAACCGGGTTCAGAAAGCAAGCTATCTACTGCCTTGTTTTTCTTTCTCTCCTGAATAGCTGTCATAACATACAATAGCATAACGGCTGTCTTGCACAAAGTCCTTGCAGTGCGACAGATCTTCACCGAGTGTTTGAGAAGTTTTTTCCAAGTGTCCTTGTTATGCTGTCCCAGTACCAAAGGTTGTTTTACTACCACGTGGAATTTGGGAATTCATCAGTATTTAGTTTGTGGTTTGATACTACACATTTGTTTTCACTGATACCTGATTCTTTCTGTGAAATAGGTTTGGCCTGTCTAAATTTTGCAACTTTCTGTAAACTAAATAGTGTTTCATGACTTAACCAGGTGGTACTTGTAAGGATCTTTTGCAGAAAAAAAGAGCAGTTGACTATGAATGTAGCACAGCGCTGCAGAAAGCTTATACAAAACACTGCAACAGAATAAAAATATGGGTTTTTTTTCAAAAGAGATCATTTGGATTATTTCCATGTGCCCACATGTGAGCTGGATTACTTTTTTTCTGTCTAGGATATCATCACTAGTGTTTTTCATGTGATCTGCTTGAAAGCTATCTGCATGCTCTCAGAAGTGTTGGTTTTACATTGTCCATTGAGCATTACAACAACCTAATCCTAATCCGCATTATCTCTGTTGCTTCAAGAAAAGTATTTGGAGCCGGTGTGGGTTTGATTCTTAGATCCTTACTCTGTGTTTAAAGAAATCCTTTTGTTCTGTTGACTTACTCCATCATTATAGTGCCTGAAGCCCTCAATAATATTACTGCTCTTGTTGAGCCTGTGAGCTCAGGAATTGAGGGCTAGCAGGATCCCATAGGTCATATGGGTGAGTTCCCTCTTACTGCAGTTGTCTCATACAGTCCGTTCTATGTACTGTGTCAGGGCACTTTTGTTTCTGTAAAATGCAGATTATTACATAAAGATTGCTCAAGCACACTCAAACTGCATCAGAGCCACACAGTTAACCCCAGATGTTCGGACACTTCAGCAGAAACCAAGCTTTCCTCCCACATATTTGGATATGGAGAACTGGTTCAGGCACATATGTGGTAAAAGGTGAAGACAGCTCTAAGAAGAAAATGTTCTATTATCCTCTTGTTTAAAGGAAAACAGAAACCACATCATTGTAAAAGTCTGCACGGTTGAGCTTTCCCTCTGCTGCCTGCCTTCTTAGTCTTCCTGAAGAGGAGTATCTGAGAAGCGTATGCTTTTTTATTAGCAGAAGAGACAGGCTAAATTGGGATATGATTCATGCTTCCAATTTATGCCTTCTCTTCCTTTATTGTCAGTGGCTAATGAGAGGTAATTGCAAAAGCTCGCAGAGGGAGGCACTTTTGGAAGGAGAGAGAAGAATTAGATAAGGTGCAAGTAAGGTTGTTTTCACTGTTCAGAGACTTTTCATTCCACAGTTGGCCTGTTTGTGATTTTCCAAAGTTGCTTTTGTCAGAGCTCTGTGTAATTTCCAAAAGTCAGAAATTGCTGGGGTGGGTCAGTACTTGTAGCAGCACCTTGGCCATTGCTCAGGATGAGACAGGAAAGAGCCCGCCTCTGCAATAAGCTGAGTCCTCATAGTGGCTTGGCTTTCAGAGGAGGTCTTTACTTTGGGGTGGGAACAACACATTTTGGTGCTCCCTAAAGATTGTCCCAATCAAATTACCTGGGAACAGCTCACTCTAGGCACAAGATGGCATCTGTAAATGAAAGCCCTGAACCTCTTATTTTCAGGGAAGAACTAGCAGGATTGGGTAACTGAAAAAAACTTGGAAGTCGATAGTAATTTCCCAGCATTAGGCTTCAGATTTCATTGTATTCCACTTTTCCTGGTTTAATAATATATATTATTAGAAGGCATTTGTCGAGAATGAAGGCTGTGTTCAGTACATGTCTATGAGGCAGTCTGAGGTCACTTGCCAAGAGTCGTTAGAGGAGAGTGCTGACTGAGATAATTATTCATTATTTATCATTGATTTTACCCAGAGACCTCCCTAAGCGGAGGCTGGGGATCCCCGTTCAGGGGTAGCCCCTGCGCAGACCTTTTCCAGAAGACACAGCTTAGGTCTTCTGACAGCTCACAGGAGCACTGGCCCATGAAATCTCACTATCCACCAACTCCCTCTGCCAGTATCACTCCTCTCTCCTTGGCTGAGAGAGGAGGGAACAAGTGCTGAGGACAGGCTCCCATTCCCCAAATCCGTCACTGCAGTGCAATGTTGCATTCAGTTATGTAAAAGAACTGAGTTAAAGGCTAATGACGTGTGTCCTGGTTGTTTCTGGCAATTTAAATGATGAAACATCATCCCTGCAGTAGAAAAAATTTACACTACCAGTCGCAGTCAGCCTGCAGCTTTGGGCAGTTCATATGGCGCTACCGTGACACCTCATCCCGGGAAAAGCTGCAGCTCCGTGTTGTGTAACAGCTCCATGATGTCTCCTTTGACATGTGATCAGCCAGCCTTTAGAGTGATAAACTGAGAACTACGTACTGTAAAGTACAACCACTGATGAGAGATAAAAATAACACACTCTGCAGCCAAATTCTTGGATTAAAATGATCTTTCTTAGTATCAAAGGTAATATTTCAGCATGGTATGTCATGTGCATTTCACAAGACTCTCCTTAAACGCCCTTCTGCCACAATCCTTTGCCACAATGTCGGTGTACCAAGACCATGGCCAGTTGCATTGATGGATTTGGTCTAATTATCTCCTCATTCTTCTTTGTCTCTCTGGCTCCATCTATCGTCACTCGTTTCAGGCTTAAATTGCAAGCTCTGGGACATGGACTGCCCACTGAGTCTATATGCCTGATGCATCATGGTAGGAAGTTCAGGCACTGGAGAGATGTGAATAATAAATAAGTGGAAGGTGAAATACAACTTCTGTCCAGTATAACCCAGCATAGCAAGATCGAGTTCCCAGGGAATGGCAGTATATTTGTTTTCCAGATCGTTAGCTAATGCAAAGGAAAGTGAGAACATTTATTAGCCTCCTTCAGAATCACCTTTAACAAGAATGAATATTCACCACTATAAATAAGACTGTTTCAATTAAGTCTGCTCATAAAAATGCTCTGTGGTGTCACAGGCAGCCGTCCTATTCAAAAAGAAGTGCCTAGGTGAAAGTATTTAAGGCTGTGTTTGAGAACAAATTCAACTGCCTCACTTCCAGTGTTTCACAGTTAATCACTGAAAGTTACGATATTTTCATCTTATCTGAATGCCAGCCCATGAGTTGAGATGCAGAAGAAACCCTGGGCTTGTTTTTTTCTACCCGTTATTGGCAATCTGGTACCATAATTCGTTTCCTGTTCAACCTCAGATAATACACTGTGTTGGCAATGGCTTTTGTGTTTCCCTGAGTATCTCTAACAAAGAGCAGCCACAGCCCAGAGCCGCGGATTGCAGCCTCTCAGGAGCGTCACCCCCGACGTGGCATGGTCATCCTGTCCTGTGAAAGACTTGTCTTGGCATACCCCTCCTACAAAAACACACCCGCTTTCAATACCACCTTCAAAAATATTTATGAATCAATGCATGCAACAACCCATCTAGATGAATTCAGGCAAGAAAATGTATTTTAGGCCATTGAAGACCAGTACACTGGATCTCCAGCTCAGAAAGTCACTGGTATCCTGACTACCAGGAGCTGGGAGGAAAATACTGGCATTTGCTGCGATGTCCTTCCCCTGTGCCTTGGGAGCCTGTTCGTGGTTGTTCCCAGACATAGTTGGCGAATGAGAGCCGTGGTCTGAACCAGTACAGCTGCCGTCATGTTCTTCTGTAAATGGCATTGTTTCCTGAAGATGAAAAGGAAAATAAAGAGAAAACAATTGCTCCGAAGTCAAATGTTTGCCACGGGAAAATTAATGACAATGATTTCACATAAATGGGAGTAAGTTGGTGCATAATCTCTCCCAGCCAACCTTTCCTTGCTTGTTCATTGAGAGAGCTGTGATGTGCAACACTGTTCTTTAACAGATGCTCACCCTTCAAAGGACAGATGCATAGATCCGCTTCTCTTCTTCACATATGTGGGTTTACCCTTTGTAATAACACTCATCCTATTAAGAAGAACTCTAGAGGAAATTAGGACATACCACTGAAAAGCATCACACCAGCAATTACAGGAAATCAATGAAGGTATTTGCTGAAGTCAATAACCAAATTTACCAACAAAAAAGTGGCCAGTATGAGCAGTTCATCTATACTTCTTTGGGATAAAAATCAGATCCTACATCTAAATATGGTATTGATGGCAAGAGTAAAAGGTTCCAAAAAGGATTTAGCCTGCTGCAAGACTGCCACAATGCAGAATAATTCAATGTACTCTGAAATTACAAATTAAATGCAGTTCATTCAATTCAAATAACTTCAAGAAAAGCTGTATCAAAGCTAGAAACAGTGACAGCTGTGGCACCCCAAGTAACAAATACAGTGCAGCTTTGAGATGAACACCTACTATTAAGTCAAAGAGAGTAATCTATGGGCAGTCATGGTTCAGACATCCCGATTAGCGTTGATTAAAATTCTGATGATCAGGTGGCTATGGAAGGGACAAAACTTATAAAGAATTTAGGCAAGTGCGAGAGGCTGGAGGCAGGGTAATAACTAGGAATAATATCTCTTGTTAAATTTAATTCCTTTTGCCTTGAAATTACCATGACAGATTTCAAATTTAGTGGCAGTTTTCCAGTCACTAAGAAGAGCTTAATTATATAGTTTAAGACTTTGGGAGAACTGATTCAGATAAAGATACATGGGGACCATATCAACTGTGTGGTATGCTTGAATGGACTCAGATAAAGAAGGAATAGATATCAGCTTGTTCAAGAAGCTTAAGACACCACATACCTGAACATTTTTTTGAGACACCAAAAAAGTTTGGATAACTTTCTCTTTTAATTAATAACAATCACTCTCATTCAATTTGCCTTTCTGCTTCTTGATTTCAGCTGGGACTAAAAGCAAGACAGAGATAAAGCAGCCAAAAGTCTGAATAGTGCTGATACTAACAGAACTTCTTAATCATTGGAATTGGCCTATCTCTAGAGCCCAGGCAAAACATCTAGAAAGATGAGTAAAATTCAAATCTGCAAGCTATACCTCTGAGTTACAGGACACCTTGTAAAAACCATCACTGTATTCTATTAACTGCTGTTAGTTTAGGAGAAAATATAAGAGACTTAAGAAAGTGTCAGATCCAGGATTTCGGTCAAATGGAAGAATTATTTATTCTAATACGCAGCTTGTGACAAAGCTCTTTTGGGTTTTCAGGGCCAGGGAACGTCCTGAATGATGGATGGATTGGCAAGATGTTTAATAGCTTGAAATACAGATTCAGAACAGTCTCTTCTCACAGAATCAAATTCAAGAAGATAGAATATAATATTATTTTAAAGCCACCTTCATTGGATTCTGCCATATCTATGTAATGCACTTAGATGATCTCATTGTCAGGTTAACTGAACACTTTACAGTTTTAGAGACATTCATTCTCCCAAGAGCCCCATGAAGTAGGAAAATACAGTTGTCCCATTATATAGATTTGGTGCCATGGCACAGAGGTGCAACATCACACTTGGTGAAGCAGGGAATTGAACACAGCTTTCCTAAACCCCAGGTTGTCACCTAACTACTGTTCCTAAGTACTCTTTACGTCAAAATGTATGGTTAAACCACAGTCCCTGCACTGTGTTTCCTTCTGTCTACATTAATGCCCAGGCACCTTAGGAAATCTGCAAGAGAGCTACATCAAGAGGACAGAGAGGGTCAGCAGAAGAAATGCCCCATTTATTACAGATTTTTTTCATGTTTGAATTGATCATATGCCTTAGGATCCACTGGCAAAGAGTAAACACTTCCCAGAGAGAATCTTTCAACTGATCAGAATGACATACAATAGCTTACAAGAGTACAAATGAGCTCTCAGAAATTATAAAAGCAGGTAGAGCCTAGACTCGATGAGCAGAAAGGTTTAATATCTCAGACGTTAAATTCAAAAAGGGTTCAAATATAAAAAATAAAACCACAAACCAACAAACAACCTCAGACTGACCATGTGCAATCTTAGAACATCCAGAAATCCCAAAGTGCTTGTTCTGACACTGCTGAGCATGGAGCACCCCTGGGAATGCCACAATGCCAAACACTGCAAGGAGGAGACAGAATCCCTCAACTTGGTGGATCATGTTCCAGAGAAGATAATTATTCAAGATGATTCATCTGCCACCATCTCCTCAAGCTTGGAATCTTGTGCATTTCCATACATGTGGGCATTGGAAAGGGGAAAACATTTGCCCCTAAATGACCTCTGGACCCAACGGTCTAACGGGTGCTATTTCTGAGCATCTTTGCTCACCTTAGGAAAATAGGAATAGGAATATCTCAGGCTGTCATCCATCTCTAGGGTGGGACCAACTTCACTAACAGCATTCCTGAAGGACCTTTGTCCTGCACTGTGTGGTTGCACATTCCCAGCTGATTTTCTTTCCCATCTTGTCAACAGCATCCAAACCAGGGCACACATACTGCATTTCTTCAGTACTGAACTAGCACTCACAGTCAGGGTGCAGTGGTTTTGTGGAAGTTCCTATGCATTTTCTCTTCACCTTACATTACTGCAAGACTCAGCTGTAGGCTAGTCTTAGCTCTGAGCTGTCTTAAACTTGCTTAAATATTAACACCTCATTGGGATCTAAACCTAATTTTTCCTAATACAGACAGGAATCCACCATCTGGAGTTTGGCACAACCACATATCCAACCATTTTTAGGGAGTAGATCAAATGTGGAAATATTGCCAACCTGCTGCTACACAAATAGCTTTGCCTTTCCTCCTGGACGATACATTTCACAAACACGTACTGCAACACATTCTCTCTTCATGTTCCTCTGCCTTGACAGATTCATTTCATCATGCATGGAAATTGAAGAATTATTCCACTTACGTGCTCCTAATTGCAACCTCCTTTCTCTCCTAGACTTTCTCTCTTCTGTGACCTTTTCAAATTCACATTTGAATTTGAGGTTATAAAGTCCTTGGAGACAATCAAGATGGTCCAGCCGTCGTGTGTCCCAGGGCTGAATCTCCCTGTCTTCAGTAATCTCACAGCAACTTCTGCTGTGTGAAGCTAGAGAGGAAACAATGGGATATTTTTGAGATACAGTGACTGAAGGAAGACGCGGTAGAAATGATGAGTTTCCACACCTCCTTTGACTGCAGTCAGAACAGGGTTGACAGACTTAAACCCTCCAAAATGTGAAATAGACCGCTGATGTACATGACACCATGAGAGCCAGGAGAGACCCCAGGCAGGAGGGCACAAGAGCTGAGGAGGAGCAGAGGTGATGATGGGGAGCCCTACAGGCCTTACAGTCGAAGGAGACTTTTAGAGTTACATTGCCAGCCCTATGAAGCAGACTGGGACTGTTTCTGCACAGTGCTTCTGCTGAAACTTTTGTCCAGATAATACCATTTCAATAAAGGGGGACAGATTTGTGAATGGACTACAGGAAATCCCATGTTACACGGGACAGCTGGTGTCGCAGCATGTGAGAGACTGAAGCCAACATGCTGTTTTCCCACCTGGAATTGTGTCCCATTTCCTTTCATAAGACACCTGTGGAAATTCACCTGTAACAGGAGCCTTTCCTACTCCCTGAAAGATGAAGATCTCAGCCTGTGTTTTTATTTCTTTTTAATAAAGTTGCTGAACTTTGTGCTCCTCTGCTTTTATTGCAGATCTTAGCCTCCTTGTATCCCATATTTCCTCTCATGGTCAAACTTAAAAGTCTACATTTTTCTGCTCCGATGCCTCCACTTTGTTAAGAAACCACAGTACCCAGCTTCCTATGTGTTGTTCAAGTAAAAAGTTGTCAGTCAGAAATCAGTGTATGATATAGGCTGCCAGGAGAGCAAGACCCCAGACTTTCCATTACAGCAGGGGTAAAGAGACTTTTCCCAATTCTCTGTGCCAGGGGCAACATTAATCATTAGGAAATAACAGTAAAGGCTGAACTAAGTTTTAATGAATATGCACAGTCTCTGCAAAATTGAAATAACATACTGTGGGCTCATGATTAATTACGGGCATATCGAGAGACTTCTCACCCGCTAATGTAAAAGGAAACTAAAGCTAAAGCAGTTTAATTCAGAAAAAGATTTATAAGGATATGATGTAGCTTTATTAAATATAGATGTTGATTGGTTTACTCTGCCGCTGTTCACCATGACACAGAAATCTGAGCCTTTTTCCAGCTTGGATACACACACACATGTGACACTGGTAACAGTAAAGCAATTAATGACACACACTCTTGAGAAACAGCTAACACTCCAGCTTTCTGGCATCAATACGCATGTCCGTAGAAGTTAGCTTATTGTAACAATTATGTAAAATTCACTTCAGTAGCCCATGAATTTATTTTTCCACTTTGTTATGAAGAGAGACAGATTGATGCTCTGCGTTGCCACCAGGCCAGCCTCACGCTGGGAACAAGAAGGGCTTGGAGCAGTTGCACAAATACCGAACAATTCCCTGAAATAAAAAATGAGTAGCAGTTCCTAATTGTTATCACTTGCTTTCATGCCTCTGACTCATTCCTGAACTTTTGTTTTTAAACAACATAGTTTATGCTGTTTAAATAGCCAAAGGAGTTACAGGAAAAAGACAGAAGCACTTTTGGCTATCTTTGACGGCTTTGTGGCTGGAACACATTGGCAAAACCCAGGGACGAAACTGCCATTTGTAAACAGTTCAGGAGAGGAAGAAAAGCATGAAACAGAAATATAGACTCCCTTTGATGAAACTGGTCTTAGGTCCTTGCTTTCTGCTGTGCTAAATTCAAGACAGATGCTGGTGGAGTTATCCTGCAGCCTCTACAGAAAAAATACTTGGAAGTATATCAACAGCATGATTTTAATATTGACATATTTACACTAGAGAGCACAAGTGTGAGAGTGTTTCAGCATGAGCTTGTAAGTAATTAAAAAAGAGGGTTGAAACATTATGCCCCCTCACTGCTACATATTCTGGTTGTGCAGCAGTTTGTGGACAAGCTGCTTTAGAGTGCTATTAAATGAATATTTCCAATCTATTTGCTTTTCCCCCCTTCTGGTACAGAAAGCTCTGTCAAAGCCATGAATCCAGCTACTCCAGCTTCAGAGAGAGTGAGCTAAATTCTTCCTGACATATCACCAAATAAAACCCAAATGAGGACCAAAAACAAGATCCTGATCCCACCAGAGAGATAAATTTGACTTTGTTGATGCCCAAAGCACTGAAGAGCCCTAACAATTCCCTACCTCAGTACAGCACGATTGCTTTTGCAGGAGGAGAGGGAGGAGACCAGCAGAGCCCAGAAGCCACCATCTCTACAGCAGGGGCTAAGCAGAGGCATCCCTGCCCAAAGCAGAGAGGTGCCAGTTTGGCCACTGCACCCGCTGCGTGGGCCTGACAAGGCTGAAAGTGCAGGTGCAAAGTACTGGAAGGTGTAAGGAAGAACAGCATCACATAGCACAACCCATCACCAGCCTCTTCTCTTCCTACCCCACAGCAAACAGCCAGCTTACCTCCCTTCCCTTTCCCTCTAAAGCCCTGAGCTTGACCAGGCTCAGCTTTGCCTTATTGGCTCTCAGCTGGTAGCATTTCCCTGAACTGCCTTTGAACCTTGGCAAGACACTGACCCCTGGAATCCTAGGCTTTGCCTGCCTTAGCAGGGTTGGCCAAGGACACAGTGGAGGGCGATGGGGAAGCCTGCCCAGCAGGTAGGGTGCTGCAAACACCCTGCACACAGGGAGAACGTGGAGCATTCCCAGGGATGCAGGCACCCCTCTGTCTTCTCCCTTCACTTGCTCCACAAAGGGTAGATAAATTGCTGGCAGAGGGAGAGCGGTGCCCTATGGAGCGTGTTCACGTTCCCTGGGAGGGTGGCAGCACTCACCTGCCAAGGTGCTGACCTCCGAGCTTGGCAGGACTGCGACTGCCATGGTGCTTGGGGCAGAGAGCTGTGTAAGGCTTATCACAGAGCTAGGCATTTCAGTGTTTGAGAACTTATGGGGTCTCTCTTGATGGAATGCGCTTTATCCTTTAAAAATGTAGAAATGAAAAAAAAGCAGCCCCGTACAAATTAAGCGTGCCAGCTGAAGTATGAAACTGTAATCTGTGTTCTTATTTGAGCTCTAATTTTATGCCTGCTGGTACTCACTTATACAGAACTTCGGCAAACATTTATATCTCCCTTAATTATCCTTTTTCTCTATTAATTTCTCTTATGTTCGATAAATGATCCTTATGCCTGTTGGTTTAGGACTTCCTTGCAAAGTTGTTTTCCCCTGCTTTTCCATAAGCCAGATATTTTAATTTCTTGCACTATGCCTCATTTGCTAGTAACAATGATGTATTTTCCCTTGCCCCATGTATTTATTTTTACTGAGAGATGCAGCCGTTCATCACATTCAAATGAAGAATTATTACTTAGCTATTATTATTATTGCTAGTGATGGTATGTAAACAACTATAATGATGTGTGGGCTTGTGTAGGAGCAAAGACCACAATAAAGATGTTGCCTTAGGGGGAATGAATGAGGAAAACATGCAAAGATTTAACCAGCACACCCCCTCCTTGTTGGTTTTGTCTCCTTTAAGTGCTCACTTCAGCTCCATGGCCTAATTCCTTTGGTGGTGTTCTCCCACTAAACTGCATTTGAAACAACTGGTCAAAGTGGACCCCTTGCCAAAATACAGCTAGACATCACTGCCAATAGACAGATGTGTGCCAAGGCACTTGAGAACCTGAATGATGCGGGAGAAGGAGGTTCACTGATATTGTTTTGAATATGGACAGGTGTGTGTGATGAGGAAGGGGTGTTTTAAGTGTGAGAGAAAGAGAAAGAGAGGAACAGCAGATGTATTACAGAGACGATGGCCCAAGCAAGGCTGGAGGACATCCTGGAATCAAGTTTTCAGACACCACTACTGGGACAGTTTGGGTGCTGTGCGTAGGAACAGACCTTTCTTACTTTGGTTTCCTTGTCTGGGAAATGAGTCTTTTCATATACATTCATAACACGTAAACAGGGTTACTCCAAAAGTACAAGGTTCTGGTGTTCATTTCTCTCCTAACTGGAAACAACCAGCAATAAATCATGTATTTGCTCAGCTGCTCGAAGCCAGTTACTCTGCTACAAAGTGCCAATGACTTTGGCTGGAGTAAGTGGGTAGATGACAGGAAGAAACAAGCCCTGCTCTGATTCTTAAGGTCTTTAGTTATGTTTGCAGAAAAGAAAAATCAGCAGAAAATAGGAGGGAGTGTGAAGAGAGAGCCAGGACTGAATGGAAAAAACCCCAGCTCTTTGGCAGATCCATAAAGAAAATTCAGACTAATGAAGTCCAGTCTCTTTATTCTGTGCAGCCAGCAGTTTACTGCCCTAAAAATGAAGGCAGTTGGCTTTAGGAGGACCAGCCTTGAAGACAGTAAAATTTCAGTGTCATATTAGCCTGCCTTCCCTTCCCACACGTAGGAGCATGAGCAGAAGGAATAGGCGTCAGGCTGGCCAACCCTCGTCCCACAGTTTCTGGATGCTGCAGGCTTGACACCAGACCAGCCTGACCTGACTGGTCAGGGAAGGGATGTTTGTAAATATGGGGCAAACAAAGAGTATTTGTGGCAAGAGGTGTTCTTTGGAAGCGTGCAACCTTGGTCATAGGCTTCCCAAGATCATCGCAACAGCTCCACTTGACCTCAGCTCATATCACCCCGCTCCAGGGCAGACCCACCCGCATGGTTCCCCAGAGCTACTGTCAGCTTTGGGAGAGCTGGTTTCCCACCTGGTGATCCAGGCTTGCTGCTGTTGGAGCCTTGCTACATTTTTCAGTATATGCCTTAATGTTTACCCATTCCTGGTTTTGCCTGAGTTTCCTTTCTAAACTTCTCTTTCTAAAAACTTGTGGGTTTGGGTTTTGGTTTTGTTTGTTTTGGGGTTTTTTTAACACCAATAATTTTCAACAATGAGCACTGTGAGAAAACTAACAGGAAGAAAATCCACTTAGCATCTCCAAAGAGCTTACAATGCAGTTTTTACAAAGAGCTGACAAAAGTGGAGAAATAGCTTAAAATGTATTTTATGAATTCAGAAACCTGTTCTGAGATAAATATTTTAGCTTTTCTTCTCAAAAAAAGAGCGGTGAGAGTGAAAGAAAGATGGAGAAATGAAAAAATCATCTATGCTGGGGATATGGCAGATATCATTAACCAAACGTTTTCAAGAGTTAATGTATACCAGAGCCCAAAAATCTTTCATAGTTATTACAGCTATTTTGCATTCCTCACTGCATTTTGAAAGAGCTCTCCTAGTTTAAACCACCGTTCAGATCTTCCGTCACATTTGTTCCCTCTTGCCTCTAACCAGCTAGAAGGACGTATGTAAACCAACGTACGCCATATGCAATTCCTCTGTGCCACCAAGGCAAGGACTCCGTCTGATGTTTTTAATAATGCTGATGGTGCTGCTCAAAGATGTACGCTTCTGTCAGAGTCGACACTTCACCGCCGAGATCAGGGCAAAGGGAGTAAGTCCAGGCTGAAGAAATACTTGGCTTCCAGCGACTTTCAGGGGACTGGGAACACAAGCTGTACCCTCACTGGTCCCATGCAGCTGAAGATCAGAGCAGTCCCCAGGAATATCAGCATCGCTTTGCCTTGGGTTTGAACCTCTGCCCCCCACTCCCTGTGGGGTAACAAAGCCATTCAGATTAAACTTCCCCCATGCCCCTTCCCAGCCTGATCCAGCCCTCACGTGCATTTAAATGGAAGATGGCACACTGTGGGTGAACACTCTGCAAGTTTAGGTTGAGCTGGAAGTGAAATTAAGGTAGAGCTTTCACTCCTTCACAAAGTTCCCCAGCTACAAATGTCCACTCCGTATGGAAGGCTAACGACGTGTTCTTCGAAAAACTCACCAGCACCACAAATAACTGTTTAAATCGTGCTGGGCATGAGAGGAAGATGTGGTCAACAAAGCCAGGTTGCACCCACTGATGTTAAGACACCAAGGCTGGGGTGGGGTGGGGTGTCCCTCTCATTGCAAACTCCGAGTGCAAACAGCAAAATGCAGGGGAACAGGGAGAGAAGAATTGTAGGATCCAGATTATGGGAGTTGGGGGACACAGATCTTCTTCCCTAATAATCATATCCCCTAAAATCGTTCTGGTTTGGGATTATTTACTGTATTATTTCCCCTGTTCTTCTGTTGTAGCTTTGTTGCTTTTATACAGCTTTTTGCCATTGGTTCATGTTTTTGAACTCTCTACTCCTTCCTCTTAAAAAGACCTTTCTCAGGTTGTTTGTTTGCTTGTTCCCTTCACACAATATCCTCCAACAAAATCATCGTCTGTCAAAAGCAAGGCATTTCCCAGCCCTTGCCGCTTTCCCAGGTAATTTATGAAAATGGAGAGCTGTTTCAGGCATAATCCAATTTGTTCTCTCTCAGCGTCATAAGCACATTTGGAGTCAGATAAGACAATTATCACATGGATCTTTAATACCTGCAATTTATCGCTGAAAGGTTTATTCTGATAACTTTGTTTTCAAGTGCCACGTGCTAAAGCACATCAGGGGCTCTGCAGCAGTGAGACAGCAAAACCGTTCCTGTGCCGCTTCTCCTGGCACATCCACAGACCGGTGCGGGGCATATTCTGGGGGAGACGACATACTCAGGGCAGCACTATAAGGGTCTAGATTGCATTGTCCCTGAGGAGGAAGGGGCACAAGGCAGGCAGAAGACAGGGCTCGACAGGGCACCTTGCTGCACGGTGGCATGTGGTTTCCCCATGAGATGGTCTGGAGGTGCTCCATCACTGTCCTTCGACGTGAAGGAGGATTTCAGAAAGCACCCAGAGAGAGAGGGTTGCTACTAAAAGGTGTTTTCATGATCAAATTTCAGTTACCAAATGTGACTTGCATACGTAACCTTCAGTGCCCTGCAGAGCAGAAGCCCCAGTCCGACAGCAACATTCAAGGCTGAGCACCACGAAGTCATTATTTTCAAGAGAGCTCAGTGAAGTCACTGGCAAGCCTCCAAACATTTACTTTTTAGCACTCTGCATGAATACTGATATCACAATATATAGTTGTTCATTAGAAAAATAATCTGTTTTCTAATTGAATTACTAGCTTTTTATCATTGTTTATGACTCAGAGTTCAGAACTGAAATATTCTAATTATTTCATAATAAAAAATGAAGATAGGAACTTACAGTTTTATCATGTGGCGCGGTCTGTGACTGTCTATTTTCAAAAGATAAGGTCTGGTCTGATGAAGAATCAGCTTGTTTCATTTACACGAGCAGAATCAACAGATACCATAAAAGGCAGCCAGGAGTATCTTGAGAGCACTAACATCAGACGCTTTTTAGTGTAATTTAATGTGCAATCTTTGAGCATTATTAGTGTTTGTATTTGGTCAGCAGTGAAAAATCAAGTATATTATGACCACATGCTGTAGATTTTCAAATTAAAAAAAAATGATATATTTTTGTAAGGCAAAAATTGATTGATTTCAAAGTGTTTATAATTCTGGAAGAATTAAGTCACTGCAAGAGTTCAAGAGCCACACTACATCTCATAGCTATGCATCTAGGGCACTACCCTACTTTCTTATCAATCCAAACATAAGAATATTTTATAACAGTTAAGACTCTTTGATGTTTATGTGCTGCTTTGCTAGATTTTACTAGGAAGATCTTATATCTAATGCTATTTTAGCTATCTCTTGATATATCTGAGCCATCAGAGTATCGCAGCTCAGAAGGTCTGTGGTGCATTTCTTTAGGGACTTCATTAGTGGAAGATATCCTGACTCAGTATATGGGCTACTTTTTATGCCTCATTCATACACACAATATTCAACTTTACATTACAGGGATGGGGAGGGGGTGGGGCGGGTGGTGTTTTGTGTAGCAATTTATAGTAGTTACTCAAATAGTGTTCTAAAATTAAAAGGTATATTAAAAGGTATTATTTACACATGTATAACATTTAACTGAAGACTTTCAAACAGTAAAAGCCTTGCTGTCAGCTCATGCTCCCACGACCAATTAGTTTTTTCTCTGTAGATATCCTGACCTGCAAATTTCCCAGGATGTTTCAGAGAGAATGGTTTGATCTGTACTGGAATCCAGCGAATGTGAGCTGGGGGGAGTTTGGGGAACCAGACTGCAGTAGTGCATGGACAGGGGGATGAGGGGGGGGGGGGATGCTTCAAAGGAAGGAGGAACAGGTCAGATTTGGGATAACTGAAGAGTGGGCTGAGCTGCTCAGAGGATGGTGCTTCTCCCCTATGCCTTTGCCTTTTCAAAAGAACTGCAATGGATCAGAGTCAAACCAGAGAAAGTCCTTGTGTAAGCCTGCATGTCCAAGGGGAAATTGTTCACACTTAGCCAGAAAGAAAAGTCTCAATGAGCAAATGATGAAATGGGAATTCTACCTTTTCTGGAAGATGGCACTTGACCCCAAGACAGGCAGAGATTATCCATTCTCTATGCCTCTTATTTATACCTTGAGGAGCTGACAGCTCTTCTAAAAGCTGACTGAGGGTTTTTAGAGAATCTGAGGTTTAAAATTAGGCACTGGAACTAATAGGCTGTTATTGTCTCATAATTACATTTGACATGATGCTCTTAACTCTTTTCTGAAACATCTTCCTGCAGTGAACAGAGTCACGATGCCATCACTTTGCCTGCAGCAGCAGACGTCAACCGCGCCATGACACGTGGGTATCATGGCTGCTGCTCTTCCCACCTCCCTCAGGACGACACACAGACGTTCCGGATCAATAGGAACAGCCTGCCTGGGTGAGGCTGTACCTTTAGCAGTGAAATTAAATAAAGGGGTGCTGCATGGGATTGCTGCTTGGAGACCTACCTGAGGGACGCAATTCCTGCCCTGCGTCTGGCTTGCACGGGGAGCAGAGGAAGCAATGCGCTGTACTATGCTAGTGACTCTTCACAACCGCTCCAGCAGCAGTTCAGGTGTCCTGGCTGGTGCACCACACAGATGGAGCCCAGCCAAGCCAAGCAAGGGCTTGCCCTCCTCTGCCCCGCTCCCAGCAGTGCGGGAAACCATACGGACCTTCTCTTTTTCCTTTGTCACGGCCCTGGGCTCTGAGCGAGCATGTTTTCATCGTAAGAGTCAGGCAGGCACAAGCCTTCTGTCAGCAGAAGGAAAAATAAAGGGTTGCAACTCAAGTCCCTTTAGTTACATGAGGCATTTAGGAGGTTCAGGTTTTAGGTATTTTGCCCAGGTTGCTGGAGCAGTGACCTTCAAGGCATTGCCTTGAAAACTTGTGCTTTTTAATAAAGCACAGTCTGGTGGAAGGGAGTTAATTTACACAGGTTTTCATTCTTTGAGGTCTGTCATCAGTGCACCAGCCTCACTTATTGAATTCCCCTGTCGATAGAGCAACCAACTGCAGCACATTCACATCCAAGTGCCCAAATGAAGCACCTGTTCTCAGTTACTTGAGGATTAATTTCTCCTTTCCACTTAGTTCCCTTTCTTTCTCTGTTTTTGGCTTCTGGTTCTTCTGGCACGGACACAAATACTTGGAGCTCCAGTTGGGGATGCAGCCACCTTAAATAGCCCTTTTATTTGCTTAGTGCCTTTTCTTTATTTGTTTTGCTCTGCTCTTTCAGCTGTCTCTCTCTCATCGGAAGCCCAGTTCAAACCAATCTGTGCAACCTAATGCAAGCCAGCATGTCTTTTTGGTAGAGCTGTATAAAGCCAATAAATGAAAAAGGAAAATACCCATATTTCAGGCAGGTCTCTTAGTCTTACCAGGTTCTGCCCTCAGACATAGCATCGTCCAGGAAAAGCACTTGAGTATATGAGCACCTTAAAGAACCAAGTAGATCCCCCAAAGCCAACCCTTCATCTGGGCCATGTAGTCCCATGGGTCCTTAGCTGTCCCCCAGCTGAAGAGCAAAGGAGACTGCAGCTTTTTGCAGCACCAAATGCCAGGTTGCGGTTTGACCCAGAAACCATTATTTTGTTTCTCCAGCAGTTGTGCTGGGATAGAGCGGAGAATGAGATAGTTTTGAGTGGCTAGGGATGATTGTTATGGGTTAATTAATCCTTCAGCAGTGGTGATATATAAGGGAGAGTTGTGCATGTTTAAGGTGATTCATGCCGCCTCACTGGATTTAAGTCTAATGGGAAACTTACTTCACTGTATTTATGTGTAATGTCCATCCATATCCTAGATATCTCTCCAGGGAGCCTTCTCTCCACGGCCATCCAACTCATATAAAGAAATGTGGCCTCCTCTGGACCCATCTTGGCTGTAAATCTGCAATTAAGAGAACGGTCCATTTACTTCTCAGAGATGATGCTAACCTGTGGCTCCATCAGCCTGGTCGCTCCAGCCAACAGGCCCTTTCCCCGGCTGCTCTGCTGCAGGCCCCAGCCTTCCACCCCCACCCAGAGGGAAAAAAAACCCCACTTTAATAAGGGAGCTGCATCTCCCCAGGTTGACTTTGCAGCTTTCTCACTTTTCTCTCACTTCTCAGAGCCATTGGACACATCGATAGGGCAGATCTGAGCCTGGGTTTTGGCTATATGAACGGCTCCCTCCCCCCAGCACAGCCAGAGCTGCCCTCCCTGCCATCCCCTGAGGTTTGATTCACTCTTGCCCTCATGGCAGAGCCATTTTTGCATCAGACCTTCAGGGCTAGCTTTTCTTTACGTGACATTATGTGATTAATTTCCCGCTGAGGTGGCAGGAATAGAACGGTGACACGACAATCTGTTTAAATTCCCTTTTCTGTCTTCTTTTTCCCCTTTTCTTTTATTGTTTCTTGGCTTATGCTAAGCCTCAAGGAACTGCTGTCTAGTAACCCTCCACCATCTGCTGCGCTGCTGGCAGAGAGGAGCTGTGGCTGGAGACATTTTTTTTCTTCCTTCTTTTTTACCCTTTCTCCTTTGCCAGGATTTTGCATGCTCACAGCTCCCTTTGGGCATATTCTGTCTCTGCTATTTCAAGGGCCACAAAGGTCTGGGCTGCTAAATTAAAATGCAGAAATATTAACATCAAACTATTCAGAGCCCAGCGTTGCCCTGGTGTATACAGAAATATGGGAGAGCAAGCGAGTAGCACTCTGTACACCTAATTCCTTTTTCAGCCATGTACAAGAGCCTGTAAACAACCTGGGCATGTGTGTTTGGAGGCAGAAGGAAGGGAAGGAGAAATACAAACTCTGCCAAACTCCCTTGAACATCCCCTGGAGCAACCCTGAACCAGAGCCGTGATCCCCAGCATGTCTGGATCCAGAATCAATACAGAACTTGCTTTCACTGGGACAGGAGTTAAGTGCCACCAACGCAGAAGATTTCCTCATCTGAAATGAAGCTTTCAAGAATGGATTTTCAGAGAAATTGTCTGTTTAACCTGAATGCTTCCACAAAGGGTTTTCATTGCATTAAGAAACACCTTCGATACCCATTTTTCCCATTAGGCGAGTACTGGTGTCTGCAGGAACAGTCGGGAGGTATCAGCGATGCTTTCGATCTGCTGAAGACTCTGCATGTGACTGTTTCTGTGTCTCATGCAGCACAATAGGTTCCCGACCTATTTGGATGCTAGGCATGAATATATAAATAAAAATAATTGTGGAACTGCTACATCAATTCAATATCTTGACAAAAAATTTTGACTGAGTTTTTTTCAAACCAGCAAGAATTAGATTGTTTTCCCTTTGGGACAGTTTTGTCTAAGTGTGTTGCCATGTTTACCCCATTAAAGCTCTTTGCTGAGTCGAGCTGGAATACATGTTGAACAAAAAAAAGTGCAAAGATTTCTTAAGGCAACAAAGGGAAATCTTAGCCTTACCGTGTTGCTGCTACTGCTCAGCCTGAGTAGCCGGAGTTGGCTGAAGCCAAGTGCAGCATCCCAGCATCACCCTACGGATTGGTGACCACCAGCCACAAGGCACGAGCCTTACAAGTGGAATTTGGCAGCTGAACGCAAGCGGTTTTAGCAATAAGCTATGTCTGCCTTCCCTCCACTTCTAGAGGGGACTGCAGCAGTGCAGGCAGCTGGGAAAGGAGAATGCAAACCAGCAAAGGAAGTCAACCAAATACACCTAGAGAGAGTGGAGGGAGGGTGACTCTACCCCACGCCAATGTGACGGCATGGAGTTTGTCAAGGTGGGTTTTGCTGGAATGAAGAGGATTGAATTTGGGAATGTGGATCCCTGCATGCCAGGGTATTTAAGCACTGTTTGTGGCTACTGCCTGTCTCAGTTGGTCCCTTGGCTCATTTCCTAACCTTAGCCTTCATGCCTGACACCCCTACTCAGAAACACCCACAGTTTGAAAACCCTACAGCTCACTGATAGTAAACACTGGTGCTTCCCTCTTATTAGGATAGACCTGGAGGACACCGTGCCTCTGTGGGCATAGGGCATTTGTCTTTCATCCTAATGCCTTGCAGGCATTGTTATTTAATCGTCTTGGGCCAGTCACTGGCAAATTGATCTCTGCATATAGTCTTTTGTTGGGAATTACTTTGGGATACTATTTACAGCAAAAAGTCTTTTCAATGGCAGCAAGAACCATGCTTTTTGGTAGCAATGAGCTGCACAGTTTGAACCCAACATCAAGGCAAGGAACGTTGATGAGTTTACTGACACTGTGTGCACATCTGAAAACAATAGCACTACCAGATCCCCTACTAGATTTTTCTGCATTAGTTAAAGAATTAAGGTCTCTGTTAAAAGATTCTTGTGAACTGAATTTTTTGGAATACCTAATTTTTCACAGATATCTCCTATGTTCTAAATCCAAGATATGCACCAGGTCTTGGATCAAGCTGAGATGATGCAAACCATAATAAGAGACTTCTCATATCCCAGAGATGCTAAATAAGTTACCCAGGGTAGCAGAAGTGGGATCTTCCTTGTACAGCAATTCAGAGAGATTGTGACTTGCTCAAGGTCATACAGAAAGCCAAAGCCAAGTTTTCAATCCAGTTTTCCAGCAAAAGCCTAAGACCTTAAATCTCCCCTTTCCTCCTCAGCACAGAGCAAGAAAAATGATTACAGAAATTTCAAGTTCAAACTACTTGCTACTTGGAGAGCCGCCCATGTCCTGGATGCTTTATCAGTTTATGTGGAAAGACTCCAAGACATTACTTATATTGACTCAATATTAAACGGTAATAACCACCACGACAGATTTACTGCCTGGCGATGTCTTCCTATCTGCTATAGTAACAGTAATGATAAATTTTTTCCTCATTAAAAGATTTAGGTACTTCATCCCTCTAGCAACATTTTGGATTTTCCTGTTCTTGGGAAGATCAAATCCTTATCCACCGTGTTTTCTCAGGGAAAGATCACACCTGGTGCTACTCTACTGCGCGACGCAGGTTTTGCCTGGGAGTGATGCTGTTTGAAGGCACCCCTCGACATTCATGCTGTCAGCGCCATGCAGCAGCAACCCACAGGCAGACCGAGGGTGCTCTGGGAGGACACAGCCAGCAAACATCTGTTCTTTTCTGAGGAAGGTTCAGCTCTGATGCTGCAAGAAGCGCCTGACAGTCATGGTTAGAGGCAATGAGCAGCTCTGTTCTGGCTGAAAACCAGCAGGACGTGCAACAGGAAAAAATCTTAATTACGGATCTGTGATAAAGTAATAAGTTCTTTCTTTCTGCCACCTTGGGGGAGGGTCCAAACTGGAAAAAGTGTTAGGTACCTGAGTTCAGGCATCCCTTCTTTGCTCCAAGACAGGACTTTAAAGCTATTGTCTGTCAGGAACCTGTCTCAGCACTCAGGCTCAGGGCTGAACAAGCGCTTCCCGGTCCCAGCCTTTGGAGCACCTGGCTGCTGTCTGGGGCTGTCATTAAGCAGGCAGAAATCCTGCACCTACTGAATCTGGGCAGTTTGATACAGATTTCAAAAAGGCCAGGCTTTCAAGCTATGTTTGCTCATTAACTCAAGAAGAGTACAGGGATCTCGTACAGTCATGCAGGGAGAAAATTAGAAAGGCTAAAACCCAATTGGAACTTAACCTGCCCACTGTTGTGAAAAACAACCAAAAATGTTTCTACAAATGCATTGGTGACAAAAGGAGAGTCAAGAAGAATCCCCATCCCTTATTGGATGTGGAGAGAAACAGTGACAACAGATGAGGAAAAGGCTGAGGTACCGCCTTTGTCTCAGTCTTTAATAGCCAGACCAGTTATCAGCTCCCTGAGCTGGAATGGATGACCAGAATGGATGACAGGGATGGAGAGCAGAATAAACCCCTCATAATCCAGGGGGAAGCAGTTAATGACCTACTATGGCACCTGGACACTCACAAGTCCATGGGGCCAGACGGGATTCATCCGAGGGTAGGGACGGAGTTGGTGAAGGAGTTTGCCAAGCCGCTCTCCATCATTTACCAGCAGTCCTGGCCAACAGGGGAGGTCCTGGAAAACTGGAGACTTGCCAAAGTGATGCC
>NW_010227785.1:6324-7841 GCF_000690775.1 Eurypyga helias | reverse complement strand
GATTCTATGATTCTATGATCAGGAGTCCCAGAGCCCAGCCAACCCCTGCCAATCCAACCATTTAAAACAGAAACAGAAAAAAATCACACAGATCCTCAGCGTGACTTGAAAGTCAGGATAGCTCCTAACAGCCCTTTTTC
Source organism: Eurypyga helias (assembly GCF_000690775.1). Taxonomy (NCBI): domain Eukaryota; kingdom Metazoa; phylum Chordata; class Aves; order Eurypygiformes; family Eurypygidae; genus Eurypyga; species Eurypyga helias. The sequence continues at coordinate 7,701 of NW_010227785.1, read as the reverse complement.
TTCCTCACCCATCCAGCCTCTGAGTCTTTAGACTGCACTTTCCAAATTTCTCCTGCAGTTGGAGGACAGCAGAGTTGTGTGTGCCTTCAGCTTTCCCATCCCCATACAGCTTCTGGAGTTCTCAGGTGCTTGTGACCCTCTCTGGTACGCAGTAGCCACCCAGCAGGGTTCATGGGTGGGAACCCTGGACAGACCTTAAAAAGGCAGCTGGTGCTTTTGGCAGGAGCATATGGCTGAGATATGCTGTTCCCTGTGGGTTCCTGCTATCCATGCCAAGCATCTCCACTTTCAGGCCCATTTTGGACATTCCTCGAATTCTGCCTTATCGTGATTGTGTGTCCCTTATTGATTCAGCTGAGGTTGTTTCACTGCACTGTCCGTCTCCAAGGGAAGGAGGTGAATGTATTTGAATCTTCTGAGCTCTGAACACCAAAATCCCCCTCTATCCATGTTTCTGGAGTTTCCCAAGCTATGAGCAAGGCTGTATCTGGAGATCAGTTTCCTATAACAAAGCGGATCCCTATCTGGAGATCTGTTTTCCTGCAACAAAAATATGCCCCAGGTGAGAAATTTGCCTCCTGAACTGAGCGTGACCTCCAAGAGCTGGAAGGCTTTGGATTAGGAGCATCGGGGTTGACTGTGCTGAAAGTCAATCTAGCCCCAGAGCTGCACTGCCAAGAGTGGCAACGCATCCCTGCAAAGGACTTCAGAAGTCCCAAGAAACGTTGGTTTTATAGGATACACACCAAAACATCAGTGCCTGCTAGTGGTCCAGCCCAACAGTTTCTTTCAAGCCAGGGGTCTCCAGGGGATGATCCCAGGTGTGGTCTGAAGCCGCACTGTCCCTCTCTCCATGGGCAGCAGATGGATCCAGCAGTGCAACTGCTGCAACTCCAACTAGTGATGCTGCTGCATGGGCTCCGCGCTCCAGTAACTGCAGCCTCATGTCCCCTCATCAGAAAAAAAAAAAACAAAAACAAAAAAGAAAACCAAAACCTAAAAAAAGGGACCTGAAGGGTTAAAGTCACAAAGAAAGTTTTTACGAGTCCAGGCTCCAGATGTTGCAGGCAGGAAGATGAAAGCAATCCCCTCTGCCTGGTTGTGGAGGCACTAAGCCCTTAATAGCTCCAGTAACTGCAGCCTCATGTCCCCTCATCAGAAAAAAAAAAAACAAAAACAAAAAAGAAAACCAAAACCTAAAAAAAGGGACCTGAAGGGTTAAAGTCACAAAGAAAGTTTTTACGAGTCCAGGCTCCAGATGTTGCAGGCAGGAAGATGAAAGCAATCCCCTCTGCCTGGTTGTGGAGGCACTAAGCCCTTAATAACCCATCCTGTGGAGCCAATGCCCTGCCTCCAGCCACACTCAACTTCGTCTCC
>NW_010227785.1:1042-6306 GCF_000690775.1 Eurypyga helias | reverse complement strand
GCAGGCAGAGAGTCACTGCACGAGGCCTTTCTGTCCCACCACTTGCTCTTGATCAATTATTAAAACCAGAATATTCTCCAACCATGAAATTCATCCCAGCTTCCCCATGGCGTGCTGGGCTGGAAAAATCAAAATGCAGAGCCTGCACTTCCAGGGGAAGGAGTAAATACTAGTACCAGTGGGGCATTCTGGGGTGTTAGGGTATCTCCAGGGTTTTTTTTGGCACCAGTGTTGCCCCTTGGTTCCTGTGGCCACCTTGGCTGAGCACCCTGCCCACCCACTGCTCTGCGGGATCCCACCACCCTCCCAGCTGCCCCAGCTCCCGTCCAAATCAAGGTTTGTTGCCCTTTCACCTCCATCAGGCTCTAGCAAATGCTTTGACACCCAGTTTCTGCTTTCTTTCACTGGACCCCTTTTACAACAGCTTTAGTTTCTGGTTTCCCCCTCTTGCAAGCTCTCAGCCTTGGCTTGCCTTGCTGATGTAAGGCAAAACTTGTATTTTGACACATTTTCCACTGGAGAGTGACTCTAAACTGAGCTAACAAACTTCTTTAAGGTCCCTTCCAACTCAAACTATTCTACAATTCCATGATACTGGGAGCCAGTTATGTCTCTTCACTGGATTGTGGGACCCCGAGCTGTCTTCCTTTCTTTGCAGGGTGCATGGTGCAAAACAGATACATTTGGGGTTAGAATGTGATTTTTTCTCATTTTAAGCATATTCAGTTTGACATTCTCATCTGGGCAGCTGTAGGGGATACCAGGGGACCCTCTCAGCTCTCACACAACAACTCCCCAGAGGTCTCTGGTGGCCCAGTTCCAGCTCTGGGTACACACATCCCTCAGAATAACTTGCATATTTTCTACAGGGCAGAGGATATAAATACATCCATGGTAATGCCAGTCCTAAGTATTGCCACTACAGCAAAATTACAAGTTAGTTCCTTGCAATGTATGAGCTTTTTTTTCCCCTTTTTCTCATGCGTTTTGTAACCCTGGTAACCGACAGCACCCATATCATCGTCTGACTTAGGCTGCTTTGTTCCCGTCTGACTGCGAGCACTTCACTGCCACTGAAAGCTGATGAAACCAGCCAGATTTTAATCTCAGAGCTGCTCCAGCGGGCCTCAACTTCCCTGCTTTTAGCCCTAACCCTGCACAGATGCAGGACTGCAAGTGATGGAGCCAAGAGCCTTGAGCATCTGCCCATAACATTGGGCTCAACCAGGCTCAACACCTCTTAGCTGAAGGAGCTCAGAGCCCCCACGTCCTGATGGTGCCTACAAACTGATCTGTGGGTGGGTGAAAGGTAAGGGGACCCCCTCTTGTTTCAGCTCAGCAAATGGATGTGCATTTACAGGAGAGTGCATGGGCTTCCCATCCTCCGCAATAAACACCTCACTATTGCATATGGCACCCGGTATACACGGGACATCCACATCCCTTTGCACAGGGTGTCATAACCACTGAGGTAGAGTCCTGATCCTACTCAGTCCTGCTTTGCATTGCTCACTGATCCAAAGAGCATCTCAAAAGCCAGGCTACCAGAGGACCACTGCCCCAGCTCAGACAGTGAAGCACACCCTTGTTCTCACCTCAGGGTGGCCAGTCACAGCTTGACCTGCCCCTGCTCCAGGACAGTTGCTAATTCAGGTCTTCTCCCTCCACCCAACGTTTTTCAGTTCTGAAAGAATTCGCCCTCAGATTTCCATCACACTTTAAGACTTGACTGACATTGTCAGAAGGCTCAGGAGTTATTTGATGTGCAGCTGACAGCTAGAGGGATGTGTAAGCATTGGAGCCTCCTGGCTTTCAGAAACTGGAGTGTGTAAAAAACATAATGAGGATGGTCAGATTCATTATCACGAGTAATTTAGCAGTTTGTGATGCTGGTCCAGTAAGCATGACAAAGAGGAAACATCCCTGGCTTTTCCACTGAATCTGATGACAGGGACCTTGGCTGGTAAATGTGACATAGCAGCAACTTACCCATTAACCACAGGAGGTACTTATAACCTCCCAAGTGTTTCAGTTTTTGTTTCATTTCTTCTTTAAGGCACCCAAAAAAAATTGTGCAATGACTCACTGGAGTGCCCAGGGATGTCCTCCTGGCTCTGCTGTGCCAATGGCAAAGGCTGGGCAGGGACATCCTCCTGTCAGAGCCTGGTGACACAGTGAGGTCATGGGGGACAGACCTCTCCAACCATGGGCTGGGGCTTCAGGTCCAATCCTGGCCTTGCTGTGGTCCCCAACACAACACCTCTCATCGCTGCTTGGGGCAAGGTCTTTTTATAATGCCTGGCCAAAAAAGGCTCAGGACCCCGTGTGAATCCATAACACTGTACAAATAAATGACACAGGAGAAACTCCATCCACCTCTTTTGGCTGTGAACATTTCTCACGGTCGGTGGTCCTAGCCCACGTTCATCTCCTCCCTTAAACCACCAGACATCTATCCCCTACCTTGACACCCTGTCTCCAACCATGCGCCCAGTAAACCAGGATGGTTTTTTAGACACATGTAAGCATCAAGGAAAATACTGTTTCCCTGTATTAGTTGTTTTTTATAAATTTATTTTAAGCCAGTTTTTCACCACTTTGCCCCAAGGAGCCCTTGCAGACCAGGACACGCACACACATACACAGACCCAACTGAGCTACAACAATGCTGTAATTTACTGCATTGCAGTATATCAATAGAATAACTAGCACCAATTATGCCAGAGCTGTGGTCCAAAGCAAGATCACAGTTAACTAGAACAGGCTGATTTCAGACATCCCAAATTTCCAGAGAAATCCGTCTATAAGGAAGAGAGGAGGGAGACATGTCCTGCTGTCCACTGGGAAATCAGGACCTCAGACTGTCTCCACCAGCTCATGTCTGAGCCTCTTAAGGGAATGAGATTTCTGTAAGGTGATTTCCAAGGAGGGAAGAGGGGAAACCACAGCTAAGCCGTACAGAGCACGATGACAAGTGAGGTCCCAGGGCCTCCACTGCTCTGTTGGGAGATATCCATGGAGCTGGGGACACTCATATTTGGGGAGGTGCCTGAATTTAGGTGATGTGATCATGGAGCAAGCTACATGGCATGTAGGTGGCCAGGAGCAACCTGAACATCAGTGTTTTCTTTTGGGAAGAGCCTGGCTCTGCCCTCGCCCACAGCTCCTCTGTCCAGTGGCAGGTAGAATCATAGAATCATAGAATGGTTTGGGTTGGAAGGGACCTTAAAGATCATCTAGTTCCAACCCCCCTGCCATGGGCAGGGACACCTTCCACTAGACCAGGTTGCTCCAAGCCTCATCCAGCCTGGCCTTGAAGACATCCAGGGATGGGGCATCCACAGCTTCTCTGGGCAACCTGTTCCAGTGCCTCCCCACCCTCTTCGGGAAGAACTTCTTCCTGGTAAGGGCTGTGGTTGTGCTCCTTAATCCAGGAATTACTGGATCATTCAAATTTGACCAGATTGAGAGCAGCCACATAACTAAATTTCTTGACAAATTACCTCCAGCACTCCGGGTTTATGTAAGCTTGTGTGTTTAAGTCTGCCTTTGTACCAGCTGCAGAAGGGCTCACACAAACAGAGAGTGCTACAACCAGACAAATTCTCCAGCAGCGCAGTACAGTGACAGCAGGACCACACCAGGACAGGTTTATATCAGGTCAGCACTTCACTTCATATGGCTGCAGCTTTTCTGAGCCCTACAGATGGGTTTACAGCATTGGCAAACCCCAGCCAAGGGGAAATTCTTCCCCACTTTAACCTCTAACTTCTATTCTAATCTTCACACTACTACCCATCCTGTATGTACCAGCCCTAGAGCTGAACAAGCTGTGGGCGAATGGGGACACATAAGAACGGGTGCTCAGCTTCCTTCTGTCATCTTTTTTTTTTTTCTTTGCATTGAATGAGGGCTAAAAATAACTCAGCAGGAGGTGAAGACTGGAACATTTTAGCTAAAGCTGCTGTAGAATTGAAAAGCTGTGGTTTAGCTGATTATTTCCCAGCTTTCTTACTGTGAAAAGCGTCGTCTGGTCTCTTATTTTGACAGATGAATGCAAGTAAAGGGCTCACAAAATAAAGTGCTCCGCAAGGTGTTTCAGTTCATTATCCAGTGGATCACTGTAACATTTGACCTGGAAAGAAATGTACAACTGAAGGTCCAGCCAGCCCAACGTGTCTCCAGGCATCTACCACCTCTCTGGGCAGCTTGGGCCAGTGCCTTACCACCCTCATCATAACATCTTTCTTCTTTATGCCTAATCTGAATCGCCCCTATTTCATAGAATCATAGAATCATGGAATGGTTTGGGTTGGAAGGGACCTCAAAGATCATCTAGTTCCAACCCCCCTGCCATGGGCAGGGACACCTTCCACTAGACCAGGTTGCTCAAAGCCTCATCCAGCCTGGCCTTGGACACTCCCAGGGATCCACATCCACAGCTTCTCTGGGCAACCTGTCCCAGTGCCTCCCCACCCTCTCTGGGAAGAATTTCTTCCTGACATCTAATCTAAACCTCCCTGATTTCAATTTGTACCCATTACCCCTTGTCCTATCACTACAGGCTCTTGTAAAAAGTCCTCTCCCAGCACCCTTGTAGCCCCTTCAGATACTGGAAAGCTGCAATGAGGTCTCCTCGGAGCCTCCTCTTCTCCAGGCTGAACAAGCCCAGTTCTCGCAGCCTTTTGTCATAGGAGAGGTGCTCCAGCCCTCTGATCATCTTCGTGGCCCTTACATATTTTGGAAAACTGCTGTGAAAAGTGTTCATTTAGGGGTACAGTTATTTCCATCCTCTGCCTTCAGGTCTCAGGAAGATCAACTGTTCGCAGCCTTTGTACCTCACAGTTGGAAATACTGAGAAATGTCAAGGTTAAATAGTTTGGTCATATCCCATAGACCGATGAGCAGGGACAAGAACCCAGACCTCAATTCAGTGGACAGTGCCATCTACACAACAATCTGGCTTCAGTGCTTTAGTCACCAGAATACAGTACGTACATCATGGCACAAAGTGGAAACACCTTGTTTTCACAACCGGATCCTGGGCTGGATCCAGAGCAGGATGGCCAGTGGGTCGAGGGAGGGGATTCTCCCCCTCTGCTCCACTCTGGGGAGATCCCCCCTGCAGTTCTGCCTCCAGCTCTGGGACTCCCAACATTAGAAGGACACGGAGCTGTTGGAGTGAGTCCAGAGGAGGCCACGGAGATGCTCCGAGGGCTGGAGCCCCTTTGCCATGGGGACAGGCTGGGAGAGTTGGGCTTGTT
>NW_010227785.1:0-828 GCF_000690775.1 Eurypyga helias | reverse complement strand
CCCCATCCCTGGGAGTGTCCAAGGCCAGGCTGGATGAGGCTTGGAGCAACCTGGGCTATGGAAGGTGTCCCTGCCCATAGCAGGGGGTGGGAATGGGTGGGCTTTAAGGTCCCTTGCAACCCAAACCATTCTGATTTTATGATTCTATGATCTGCAAAACACCTCTGAAACACAGAGTCCTCTGGTGAGCCCACGTGGCTCGTTGCTACTTCAGTGTCCTACATCAGGGACCAAACTCTCCGGGGTAAAGACCCATGCCTTGCTGCTGGACCACAAAGGTATGATGTGATTGCATATTTCAAGTCTGCTGGTGCAGAATGGAAAGGAAATTACTCATATTGTAGCATAGGTGACACTGACCCCAAAAGTGCCCTTCCAGGTGTCTCTCAGTGCAAATCTGTGTGTCCAAGCACAGAGCAGAAGCTTGGCCTCCCCTGGAATTTCAGCGACTGGGACAGTGTCAAATGGGAGCTGGGTGATTAGCATGGGGGTTCTTTCAAGTTGAAATTCTGAGAAACAGGACTAACAACAAAAATAACCCCAGCAGTTTTGAGCAGTGAGCTGGACAACCCTGTGCAGCCTACCTGGATCCAGCAAGCCCCTCCAGACTTGGGCTGATTGGGTACATCCAAGCCAGGAACCCCAGAGCCATGTTCTCTGAATCAGCCCATCGGAGCCCTACGCTCAGCAGTGACCCAATCTGGGTGCTACCCATGCCAGAGAGGTCCCACACGGGACTGGGGTGGGTGTCCCCACCGCTGACTCCATGTGCTACCCGCTTAGAGCAGCATCTCTCCTGCCTGCCCTCATCCCACCACTAAGAAAGCC
>NW_010227784.1:27500-48120 GCF_000690775.1 Eurypyga helias | reverse complement strand
TTTTTTTTTTTCTTAAAAGTAAATTAGAACAAAAATCTATTTCAGTTGTGGTGCTAGAAGCCTGGAGGTCAGTTTATTCTAAGTAGGTGTCACTGATGGCAGCAAAGTGATCTTTTAAGAAAGCTTATTTGTGTACAATATCCACAGGCCATCCACCTCAACAATTTATATGAATTCTTCAGTTAGTATACAGCTGGGCTAGCAAAAATGAGACGTCGTGTTAGCATTTATCATACACTAAATATTCAATTTCTCAAAAAATAGGAACCAGTGATTGATTTTTTTTAAGAATACATGTGCCGTTGTAATCTTTTTGAAAGCAAATTTTTAGATACAGTCTTCATTTTTTGATACATCCATCCATCTCACTCTTAGGACATATGCAAGAATAAAATACAAACTTTCCTGTTAAAGATCATTACGGTGCAGTAATATTATTTCCAAAACGGAGTTTAAACACTATTTTCAGTGTATGATTCCACTGTCCTGACATTGTAATTTCATCTTGGATCTTGTATAGAATTTGTAGCATTTTTTTCTATTCACATTTCTGCCTCATACGTGGTGTTTTGACTCTACTTTCAAGCAATCTTTTCCATCTTCACTTTTATTAGATGGTTGCAGGGTTTTTGGTCAGGTGTGGGTTTTTTTTTTTTTTTCTTTGCACTGTATTTTGGAAGGAAATGCTTGATACTGGCACCATTTTTCCATGTCAGTATTTCCTGAAATCTACTCAACTAGTTTTAGAGGGTTGTTTGTTTGTTTGTGTCTTAGCTCAATTTATATCAGTCTGCACAAACAGAAAATGGGAACCTGCCCACACCATCCAAGCACTGACTGAGTGCCGACAGCTTCTCACAGTTCCTCAACATGCCTATGAAAGTTCTCAATATTCAAAGGGTTACTTGTATTTTAAATGAATGTTAAGTTTGTAGAGGTGGCAAACCAATGAGTATCATTTCACTCACAATTCTCTGTGTGTGCATTTTACAACACTGCGTTTTCCATGCACTTTAATACGAGGAGATTTCTCAGTGCTACAAAGGTTGCTTATTTCACTGCATGGCATCAGGGGAACAAAAAACAGGTTTCTTTAAAAAAAAAAAAAAAGAGGGTTTGACACTGGTGCAAACATCCGAGTTACTGTGGATCTCACCTACAAACGTGTCTGCAGATGGACGGAGCACAGGAACCCTGGGCTGATTCTACCTACCTAGAATGAACACAAAAACAAAACAAGAGGGCAGCTGCCTCCAGTCTTGTTTCATTTCTCCATTTCTAAAGTGTCTAGAGCTATAAGCCCATAATAGTAATAATTATTCCTTCTTATTCCAATCATTAATCATTCCGCCTGAACACGTGCAGATCACTTTTTAACAATATACGTTATTATATTTCTTGACTAAATGGATACTGCAAGTCAACCTTGCATGCCGTTTGCAATGCTAGGAAGTGTATCTGTAGAGTAGTAATTGCAGCTGGAGACATTGATCCCATACCAGAAAAACCTGAGCAGGAATCATACATCAGCACCAACTCAACCAATACAGCAGAAAACAGAAAAAAATATATATTATTGGAGCATCTCATTCATAATTATGCAGTCATTCGAAAATAAATAAACTAGTCATTGATAACAGCAAATCCTGCTATTTATATTAAAATCAGTGTAAATCAGACAAAACTGAACAATGAGATGCCAGTACAGTTCATCTCCCTCATCATAAATATCTTCTTGAGACCCAAATAACTTGCATGAGAAAGTCGTTTAAATGTAGAGAGTGTTCATAACAGGATTATTTGAAAGAAGAAGGCATGTCACATCTGAGATAGTCTAATAAGAGAAAGCCTTGGAATATAAATGGCTTGTGTAATATAACAAAGATTTTCTGACAAAATTAGATTGTCATTCCAGAACAAATGCTGAATAAACTGAAAACTAAAGCCAAACAGGATTACACAATTGGCCTGATGGCCAGGTATGAAAGTCACGGAATGCTGTCATCACAGGAAGAAAAGGTCTATAAATAAACAAACAATAACAATCACGTTCAGCAATGCTTCTGGAACAAAGTTCAGGCTGGCAAAACTCTGGAGCCAGAATCTCGTATCATTTATTGCTGTTTCCCTCAGTAATAGCACCACTGAAATCAATACAATTACATCAGGGCCAAGATGAATCTGCCTTCTAGTGTTTCATGAAGTTGGAAGACAAAATTAATGGAAAGCCCTAATACAATATAATTGACATGAATGTTGCGGAGTCTGTGCCACACATGGACCCATCAGCTTTGGTCTGCTGGCATAATGAATTGTTTTCAGAGTACAGAGTTAGCTACTAAAGGCAGGGAAATGAGAACATAATTTAATATGAATGACAGAAACAGGAAAAAAAATCTAAGAGTTATACTCATAATATCAGGAAAATGTTAATGGTATGATGATGGGTGTAACATTAACTAGATGTTTGGTCTATCCTCAATATCAGTTTAGAGCATTTGTAACCATGGAAGCTGATTCCAAACGAGATATTACATTTTCTACTACTTGATATTATGAGATCTGAATTATGACAGAATCAATTAATCTTTTTTCCTTTTTTTTTTTTTCCTTTTTAGGGTGGGGGGGTTGGAATTGGGGTTTGGGGGGCGGGTGTTTGTTTGGGGTTGGGTTTTTTGGGTATTTTTGACTGTAAAGCAGATAACTTACATGCTTTGTTTATGTGGCAATATTTTTTAAAAAATCAAATTAGACCTTAAGGTCAGGTCTCACTGAACATCCTTATTAGAGGGGTGGGTGACATCCTTAAGACAATTACCACTGATCACCTCTTAATGGCACTTCAAAACTACTCGAACATTAAAGGAAAGGTCATACAAAGCCCCTGTGTGCCATCTTTCAGGGCCCCGAACCTGTAATGGAATCATATATATTAACTCAGTCATATAAATCGTCCTTGTTGCTGTTTCCAAACTGAGGAAACAAATATGTTTAATGCAGGGTTTAGGCTGGTGAGTGGGATCAGTTGGCTGATTGCTGTTGGGGAGGGAATCATGACTTCTACTTCTTATATTTTCCAATATTACATCAGGCATAGCTTATGTAAAACTGTTTCTATTAGTAGGAAATATTTTTCTTTCAATACAGTCCTAAGGTTTGGAAAGACTTTAAAAATTATTATTATTATTGTTGCCAAATAAAAATGTTGCAGTAGTATATCCCCCCTCTCCCAGCTTGAATCCCGTATTTAGCTATTGGAGTCTCTGAAGTAGGACAATCTGCTTCAAATGAGGGTGTTGCATTATTACTGTGCACATACAGGCTATATTTGGGCATTCAAATTCTAGCATTTTCCAGAAAGTTTTGTCAGTTCAACAGTAAAACAGGAAGGAATTTTTGTTCCAGTATGCTTTATGTGATTTGGACAGATTGAAATGTTTTGGCAAGATTCTTTAGAAAAGACTAGGAAAGGCTGGTGTACAGCAAAAGAAGTCAGTTGGCAAGTTTTTAGGGATTTCCAAGAGATTTTCTTTCTCACAGGTTCTTATTTTGAATAATCAGTTATTTTCTTACCTCAAAGCTCCAAATATTTTGCACAAGTAAGAACTGAATGCATTGTTTTTTAAATGAACTACTTGCTCAGCTTGTCTACAGACAGAATTGGTGTGAAAAGTGTTTATTACTAGGGCTTAGCATCCTTCTCTTGTCACAGCAGCAGAGCAAGATTTAAAATCAGTGCTGATGGGGAGCAGTGACTCAGTGCCAACAAATCTGTGACTATTACTACAACTTTCCACCACCAAAGGTGTTTAGTCAAACCCGGGTAGAACAGAGTCCGTACAAAAGGAGAGAAACTGCTGTCATGCAGAAATGTAACACAGATTTGCAAAGGATTTTCTTAGTAAAAATCTGAGTTAGAATTTAGAAAAGTCCAGCTAGAAACCCATTATAAAGGACAACATGATAAAACTGTTGCAATGCTCTGTTTCATATGGAACAGAGCTAATTTAAATATATGTTCATTGAGCTAATAGGTTTCCCGAATCCAAAACTGCATCCTAAAACATGTAACAGTAGTGCTGTCTTAGATAAACATCCGAAGGAAATAAACTTGCTGAAATATTAAACCTTCTATGCCCTAAGAATATGGCAGATGGCTGAAAACTTCTATGAAAAGAAAATCTGGTTTAGCTTCCATTTAGCCATGCCCACCATCCCTACTGATGAATGTCTTAAACCTACGTGTCAGAGGGGAAGATGCCTTATGAACAGAAACTAGAGGGCTCATTAGTCTTCAGTAGACAGAGAAAGGGGTGAAACACTAATGCACAGACCAGTTCTTTCAGCCTCTGGGCCTCAGTCCTATACAAAGAATTATGCAAGTGCAGGAGTTGGGCCTTGCCTCTGCAAACAGCAGCATCCTGAGCCACAAACAGCTGTAAGCAGCTCATGTTAGCAAGAAACCCCCTATTGCCTGATCCTTTTCCTTCTCAACATGTACAAACAACAAGGAGCTTAATAAGAAAAACATACTGTCCTGATTAGAAAACAATGCAAACATTCAGGTTTTTCCTCCACGGTTGGGTTTTCTATGATAAAAACTCCAAAGTGTTATTTAAAAAAAAAAAGATTTTGTGCTGGTTTTTATGTGTGCTGTTTTCAGAAAAATTACAGGGGTGATAATTTTTCCCATTACTGCTTTCTGAAAGCAGTATGCCAAAGACCAAATCCAGGTTTTGCAGAGCTACCGTTAGCTTTTTTTTTATTTTTTAACTGCTGCCCTCATCAAAAAAATATTTGGACACTATCTTTCATTGGATCACTCCTCACCTCAAATCATTGACTTTCTGTTTAAATAATTTCTTCACACCTTTTTTCAAACTGTAAGCTTCCATCAGGCACAAATGTCTACTGGATGCAACGTGTTGTCCTTCTCCAATGCCGTCCTAACAAATATGAGCAAACCTACTTTTCTGCCCATAATTTTGCTGTTATTTGGAATATTCAGCCTGAAATATGAGTTCTTACAGTAGCATATTAATAATTATTTGGATTCTGTATTTTTAAATCCTAAAAATCACATAAGATAAACTTAGGCAGTTAACTCGCCTAAGTCTACTTCATCAATACAGTATTTGAGGACAGCTTTGAGCTGTAGGGGCATATTCAAGATAAACAAACGCCCATGTAATCAACATACCACTTAGGATTCAGGCCCCCAGCACGACGTCTTGGATCATTTTGGACCCCCTAGGAGGTCTGACCACTGGTAGGTCACCAACAGACCATGTGTTGCATTGCATGCCATTCCTTGCTGATGTCTGACACCTTATGTCAGTATGTTTGAGCACTTGAATCATTCTCATTAGCAAAGGATGAAAGATAAGACAGATCCAGCCAGCCGCACGGCAGCTGATGTAGTTGACACGCAGAGTACTTGAAGAAGCTGGAAGAATTATACAACTTAAATTTAAGAGGTTCTCAGACATCAATGCACACAGAAGTGGCAGTAAATTTTGAATGCCAATTCATGTTGTGTCCACCTTGAAGCACCGGGAGACTGAGCGGTTTCTAGCAATGCCCTAAGACTGTGTGAACTCCAGCTTGGGTCGCAAGCACTCTCAGCTAGTGAAGAACGGTGTGAAAAACAGCCTTTCAGAAGCTGCCCAGTGCAGGTCAGCAACAAGACAGATCTTTACCGTGCTGTAAACACAAGTCATTTTGCTGTCTTTGTAAGTTCACTGCTATTCTAATGTTTTTCTCATGCAGCTGTAGAGATGCAAGAGTTTAACTCTTCTCAGTTGTATTTTTTCCTCTGTCTCAGAAAGGCCCTTTAGTATGGAATTCTCTCTTAAAACACCAGAGATGGTGTGGTAAGAGAGATGTGTTAAAGGTTTAACACATAAAACAAGATTTCAAGTTTAAATTTAAAAACTATCCTCTACACCAAAAGAGTGGCAGAGAGATACACACATCTGAATAATCAACAACAAATGCCCAAGAATCAAATTAGATTAGAAACAAGACTCTTTCCAAAAAAAACTCCCCCCCAAACCAACAAAATTACATAGATACAATAAATCTATATGTTATACATCCCTGAGTGTATCACCCCACAGGAGGGTTGGGTGCCACACTCACACCAATTTAGAGACAGCACGACTGCATCATCTCCTCAGAATCCGCCCCAGCCTCAGGTCTGCAAGAACAGATCCTGCCCCCGTCTCACATGCAGTAATATCTGATTGTATCTGGGGTTTAATAATTTCCATTTGACGCATTTTTGCTTCTAAGAAACACACTATACTTTTAAGAAAGGTCACTTAACTCTGTCTGGAAAATTCTCAGTTATCAGGCAGCGGTGTAAAAGGCCTATGTATTTACATATGTATGCTGAGAAGGGGAGAAAATGGGCTGTCTTAGTTTTTAAGAGACAGAAGTAGAGGTGACAGTTTAAGTATTAGAGGGAGAATGACCAGTAATGTCATTAATGCAAGGTATTCTCCAGCTAAAAATCGATTATGCAGTCATTTCTCAGGAAGATCGCTTATGAACTCAATTCAGATAATTTTTCATGTCCTGCAGGTGGAAGCCATGCTAATAGACGGAAATGAGGGTTCTCCCCAGTTGATGATGTGAATATTAAGGGGAATTAAGAATTCTTTCTTTAGAAGAACTGATTGAAACTCCTGTGACAGGCACCTCTGCAGGGCTGGTTTAGCTTTAAACTGGAACTCACCCAGGCTCTTTCGACCACAGGGTACACTGTAACAACAGCTGCTCTATCTGTACAGCCGCTCAAACCTCCACAAAACGTTTTTTTTATTCAACATATCAAAAAACTAGATCATGGAATAAGATTCATCCCCTCTCTGAGTATTTACTGTTTGCTGGGCAATGAATTCTGGCTCACTTCTCTTGCTGTCTGAATGAAGGCTGACCCCGAAATGACCAAACCGGTAGCCTAAACAACCATGGAAATAACTTAAGGCATTTTCACCCTCCATTTAGTTTAGATGTTTCTTACTGTTACAACTGCTATTCCTACAGGATTAATTATAAATAGTTATCTACTGATATCTACAGTAATACGTTTTGCTTCTGAGCATGCACCACTGAGTTTTATAATGGGTTGTGTATACACTGCAAATGTTAAACAATATTTTCATTGATAAATGACAGGCAACTTGTATTTGCATTTCCTGTGAGATTTAATGATGCGGTGGGATAGCTGTATGGAAACTGGGAATTAATATTAAGCCTTAGTGCCAAAGCCACCCCCAGGATAGCAGGCGCATTGGTTATTAGCGTAATGGAATTTGAACCCATTTACTCTACGTTATACTTTGGTTCTTGGGATCAAAAGTCACTTTGTTTTTCCAATACCCTACATAGAAACCAAATTGAATAAAGTAAGTATTGCTTCAGCTCCTCTTTTCTTTCTCCAAATGCTCTGTTGTTCTCCCTGGAAGCAAAAGGTTTCTTCCAACTTCCCAGGTTGCCCCAGAGGCCTGCATCGCCACCAGCCAAGGAAAGGTGATGCTCCTCCACGTATGAACCAGTAGCAATGAACTGTTCTACCCCCACCGACAGATTCCAGACCAACTCACCCCCACATCTGTGCACACATGGAGCTGATCCCCTCTTCTCCCCCGACTCGGGGGCTGCGCTGCACTTTTGGTAGCAAAAGCGAGTTGTTCACACTGATAAGAAAGTGGAAGCAGACTAGGGGAAGCAAAGGAAACCAAGCAAGGGAGGTGATCCTGCCCCACAGCCATCACCCAGAAAAACTTTGCTCTGATGATGCTTGTAACACTTGCTTCAAGAGTGCTTAAAAGCTTCAGGAAAGCCTCTGTTACCGAGGACACATCTACTCGAGACTCACCTGGAACTTAAAGCCAGGGACAGTAGCAGGAACAGAACTTTTTCATGAAAGCTTCAGTATATTATTTGTAGAATGTCAAAAACTAGACAGAGGAACTGGAAAAATCATTTGCATTTTATTTGCTGAACAGTTTTACTTTCAAAACCAAATTAAGGTAGTCTTCTCTCTTTAATGTCAAGTCCCCCCAAGACTACTGAAAAAAACTTCCCATGTTTACAAGCAACAACATATTTCTAAATAATACCATAAATTCCTCAGCCTCCTCATTTTTCATGTTAACCAGGAATTTAATTTTCAAAGTTCAAGGCGAAGGAGTTAAGCAACCATGCTTCCAACCACACAGAAGCTTCCAACTTGTTTTCGGTTTCTTCCCTCTCTTCCTGTGAGCCATGTCCATGGCACAATCTGCTCAATTCATTTTACAGTGATATTTTAGTGTTTCTTCTCTCATAGAATTTTAATGTGTGTAATCTGACAAACTTAAATCTAAAATATGCACAGGCCCATTTTTCTGAGCTGTTTTGAAGCCTTTGAGCCCCTGCCTTACATACTGTCCCTGAAATCAATATAATTATACCTCATAAATATTCTCCTCATGTAAGTTAGACGGAAATATCTCTCGAGTTGAACATTTCCAATCCTCTGTAAGTGGACATACAATGGGAGGCACTGTCACAGAAAATTAGGGGTTAAAACAAGCTTCTTCAGAGGATAAATTTGTGTATGTTGCACAGAACACTAGTAGTGACCAAAAATAAAACTGATTCCTGAAAAAACAGTATCTTCACATTGGTGATACCTAACGAAAGGAGTTGTCACGTTGGCAGCAATGAGAACAAAACTGTTCAGGAGAGCAGTGACGCTCCCGTCTAAGCTAAGCTAAGACCTTCCCTGTGGCCCAGACCTGTTGCTGAATGATATGCTAGGAACATGCAGGAGCCACTGCAGACTCCTTCGGACTAAACCTTATCAAAGATATAAATACATACTGCTTTAATATTTGTTAAATCACTGTACCATTTGCAGACATTAACTAAAGAAAAAAGGCTTGCTTAACAGAGGCTTACAAATGGAATTTAGACATTATTTTGGACAACACTCTCAACACCTAAAGCGACTTTTGTCTGTGATACCACATAACACGTGCTACCTCTACCCCACCCAGCATTCCCACTAGGATCACCAGGCTGAGAGCACTCTCTAGTGTCTGGTCATTAATGTGTTTCATTACATAGGGTGTAAATGGGTTAAAATGAAAAACTTATTTAGTCCATGAGAGTGAAAATGTGCACAACCCCAGATTTCGTGGTTAACAGCATGTGACTTCAGCAGCAGTGCGGTGCTATCTGGATGGTAACATATGTTTATGCTTAGAAAATTGACAAATAAAAAGAAAAACCATCTTCAAGAGCACTCGTACAGCAATTCTGCTCTCGATGGAATCCACACCTGTGCACTAAACCAATGTAGCCTCAAATCCCAGGCAACATGGAACTAAAATGGAATCGGACGGCTTTGAAATCTTTGAAGTATCTTTATATGGGACAAGTTTCACCGCTTTCTCTTCATCCCATTCATCTGAACTTAGCTTAAAAACAATTGATTTCACTTCAGCCAAAATAAAGATGTTTTACATTTTGTTTCACTTTGGCTCTGCAATCCAGTCCAGGAGAAAGTTAGCTTGCATTTTCCTCCCCTACATTTGTAACCTGTCAATCAGAAGCAACTTGTTTTTTCATAAATTATATTTCGGCACATAAACATATTCAAATGCTGAATTTATTTATCTAGTCAAAATCTCTGTCTGGCACTGCTACTTCAGGCATCTTAGTGTGAAGCAGATGCAAGAGTTTGAACTAACCTTTCCCCAAATCGGGCAGAGTGTGTAAGTTCACTGGAGCAGTTTTGGGTGGCCTGTGCTAACTGCTCATGGGGAGGCTGTGCTAACTGCACCATCAGGTTTTCAACAAGAAGGTTTGTCAGTCAGGTTCCTTTCTCAGAATATTAATATCCTTGCTTAAAACCAATAAATATCAAAGCAAAGCTTTTAAGTACGACAAAATGGGGCTTAAACAGCACTAAAAGTGTGGTGCTGAAAAAATATTACTATTATTTCTTTTTTATTAACAGAAGTGTAGTCTTGTGGGTAAGGCCCAGTGCCTGAAGGAATTTAGATTCATTCCCTGTGCTGTCACAGACCTTAGCTGTGACCTCTGGCAAGCCATTAAATTGCCTTGTCCTCAATTTCCCCCTTTGAAACAGGGACAGATGCAGCGCCATCTGTACTGAGGGATGTGCAGCCATGTGGCCACAACCACCTCATGCAACATGGCAACATAAGTCAGCGTAGCAGGTACTATGGAGGAGGAGTAATTCCTCCTCAGGACCCTTTCCTCTCCCCATAAAATGGAGATCCTCATCTGACTTTTCCCCAGACATTTGTCCGACTTGCCAATTTATGGTTTCAGACCAAGTGTACCAGCAAAATGGGCCTTATCCACAGTTTGCACATAAAGGCACCCCAGCACATGCAGTAACAATAAACACAAATTTGATTAATCCACCTCTTCTCTTACACCCAACGAAATAGCTCAATAAATGGTACCTGTCCTAGACAAAAGGAGGTACTGGCATGTAGTTACTCAGAAGCAACTCCTGCTTCCTGGTATAGGAGATTACCTGGAGGTGGGTACGGCCCCTGGGCTGCAGTTGCCAATATCTTTTTCTTGCTAACCAGCTACTTAAGGAGGCAAAGGGCTCTGGTACACACCACACCTTGGCTGTTAAACGACTTGCCTTGGCCACAAAGGCCACCAGTTCTGAATGACACTGTACAAATGGTCAAACCAGCTCCTTCCAAATACAGAATGGCCTTAACAAAGTCTGCTTAAGAACAAGCTATCGTTTCATTTAAGGTTTTTTGTTTAGATGGAGGACCAGTAACAAGGGCTGCAGAGGGTCAATATGCAAGATAAGATGTTACACATTTCACTACAAGACACATGCAATCACAGAGGAGGAAAGGAAGAAGAGGTAATTCTGAATCTTTTATCCAGTTGAAGACTGACCTTCCTTAGCTTGAAACTGCCTGTAGGAGTCCCAGGACAGGTTGTTCTGACATTCTTTTAACATCGTTTCATCAGCACAGCCAAAACTAATCACAAGAATATTACCCGATGACAGGTGCATTTATTCTGTCAATTAAATCAGATGGTTAAATCGAAATGTGCCCCAAATCTCTCTTGTTTGCATTATCCATATTGGCATTTCTTGGCTGTAGTTCATTGCTGGCTGGAAGTCATCCAGCCCCTGCAGAGTCACTTTGCAGTACTGTGCCAGCAAGTTTCCATGCTCTGCAGCAGCGGTTACGCTGAGACCAGAGTGGTCCTACAGGACTGACCTGAAATGTTACATTATTTCACTAAGATTTATTTAAGAAAAAAAAAAAAAAAAACCAAAAAAACACCCTTCTCAGTGAAGGAGACTTAGATCAATGCTTTTGAACTGTAAAAGGATGTATCACTGCACACCTAACCACTAGTGACATGCATGCATTAAAACAGAACTGAATAGAGACTTTTAACATTACCCAACTATTACTAGTAAGAATACAAAGTGAAAATCTAACCTCATTTTAAGATACTACTTTAAAACATATTTTCTGTGGGGAGAAAAAAAAAAAAGAAAGATGATGTTGCTTCTAATCCATCAGAAGGTGAAAAAAGTAATGGACATTAAGGCATAACTGCAATAGAAATCAGCAAGAAAAGCTGAAGCACCATCTCCTGTTACCTAATTACCCAAGAAGTCTCCAAGCAGAGGGCGAGTTTACATAAAATATTTGCTGCAATGACAGTTGCAGTAGAGCAAGCTAAGGATGCGGCCAAGTTTTTAATTTTGGTTTTGTAGCATACATGCCAGTGCATTTCAGCTGAGATTTCTCTTCCCTGCAGTAGTGGTGGGTTTGCATTACCTAAAAGATAGGTCTTTTTTCCCAGTGTTATATTTGGGCATTAATAATTTGTTGAATGCTCAACTCACCCCTTTAATAAGGAAGTCATACTCCCTTTTGTCACCAAGGAGAAACACACCACAGCAGGGTGCTCAATCCCAAGGCAATGTTGTTTTGGCAGAATATGTAGACACATATCCTGATCTCTTTCCCATCCTCCAGCCCCATCCTTTGCCACTGTATCCTTCCCACTTTGGAAGGATTCCCCGCTGCCAGCTCTTCCGCAGCAGATGACAACACAGAACACTGCTGAGTGCAGTCCCATATGAATATATAGGTCAAACCCCAGAACTATAGATGGGATATATGGAAGGAAAAACACATATAATCATTGCTTTGTTAGATGTTCTCTTAACTGTTGCTTGATAGCCTGAAACATTTCCCTGCGCTCTGATTTTGCAACCATTCCCACACTCGTCCCTTGGTAAAACTACTAACAAGAGTTAGTCCCTCCAAGAGTTTCCATGTAGTCAGGTAGGTATCTTTTACTGCTAGGTTTTTCAAGCTTGTTACCTTCTTGAACTGAGAAATATCAGGCTTAATCCAGCACTCAAGAGCATCTGTACAACTCACAGGAAAGCCAGGTAACATAGAATATCATCCTATCAAACATCTGTGAAAAGTAGATGCATATTTTTTCCTTTCAGCATATGGTATCTATCTAGGCAGCAATGAGTCCCGGACAACATGCCAGTCAGCAATTTTTCAAAGCATTACATTTCTAAACTATCCACAAAGATTTAATTGCTCATTGTGGCTAAGTCCACAAAAACACTTTGAAACTTAAGGAATGCAATTTACCTTTAATTTGAAGTTCAGTAGTTCGGTGTTAGGCTTAAAGACTACAAACGAGGATAACAAGAACTCATTCTAGAACTGTCCCATTTATTCTGAAGACCAACCATGTAATGCCATACTTCCATGCACATGCAGCCTTCAAACCCCACATTTGGCCGCCAGTGTTCAAGGCCATCTCCGATACGGTGCGGCTGAGTAACCTTGAATCAGACTGCTATAAAAAGGGCTGTGAGAGAAAGAGCTGTGAGAAGCCTTGCCAGGGCCTCCTCCTCTTTGCTGTATTTATAGGAGCTGCATTTGTGGCCAGGAGGCCCAGACCTTGTCCTCAGCTATGCCCCAGGTGTGTCTGTGCCTGCCCAGGTACCTCAAAGCTCCTGAATGAACTTGCCTTCCTGGCTCAACCTCAGACTGGCCACTTTGCTGTGGATTTTCCTGGTCATCTGTGGCTAACCCTGCTTACCAACACTGGATGTGGCCTCTTCCCATCATAGGATCATACCTGACCTTGGCTTGCTCTGGTGCTGTGGAACTGTGCCCTTTATGCATGAGACCACTGCCTTGCTGTCACCCTCAGCACCCTCAGCACCAGCCCATCACTGCTGCTCCCTGGCACAGAAAAAACACAGTATGCATTTCTGTCTTTAAAAGAGAAACCATTAAGGTGAAGACACCTTTGTTCCAAGATACCAGAACACCACAGGGCATCATTCACAGCAGCACAGCCTTCAAACATGATGAAGTGGTGATGGCACAGGGAAGCAAGAACCCTCATGTCAGATCAACACACAAGCATAACTCTGGCATCCCAATACATTCTACAGTGGTGGTCCTAAAATAAAATAAAAATGCGTAATTAACCATTTATATCAATCTCCCATTATTCACCTTTTGAGAAACATCATAACAAAGCTCTACTTCTAGTGTATAAAATACTGAAAATTAGTTCATGACCCACTTTCTAACTGATGTGGTTTCACACTCCAAAGCAAGATATAAGCTAACAAATATCATAAATCTAGTTGTTATTATTATTTAAAGACAGGGATTAATGAAAACTAGGTGCTGATTATTTCATCCTAAAGCCAAAGTCAATTCTTGCATCTGTCCTAAATCCAACAGGATGCAAGTTCAAGTTTTTACACCTAAGCATGGAATTGTAAGACTATGGGATTAAAGTGGCAAGCACACATTGGTTTTAAAAAAGAGAAAGCTATAAAGAACAGGAGTCTTCATTAAGAATGACACCACTTGTCTGCTTAGTGCTGTTCCCAATGTCTTTTCTTTCTGCTCGAGACTGTTTTGATACCACTTCCTAATTAATCTATCTTTAAGAAAGCCAGTAATATTCAGCTAAGTAAGTTATCTTTATTTCCCTAGCTGTGTGCTTTCATCAGCAATGTTGGCGGGGAATTCTGTGTACAGTGTTGTATATTTACAACAGGAGAATTTAAAAATATGCATTATGTACGTGCACATGTAGGTCCTAGGGTCAACACCAGTGGGTGTTTTAGCCACCTGAAAGATAAGAACGTTTACACATTTTTTTGACATAAATATCTAAGTTGAAAGGTTATTCATGGCCTGCAATGTAGCCAGCTGGGGTTGTTGCATGAATAATGTACTCTTGCAATTAATCAGCCACAGTAATTTTAAAGCTTAATCAAGGAACTCATTAAAAAAAAAAAAAAAGTTTAAAAGTTGCCTTTCCTTTTAGCTCCCAAAAATATAGAAAAATTATTAATAGGTCATTCAGATCTTACAAACCACATATTTTTGTCATTTTTATGTAGCTGCACTGGTCAGATACATCCTTATTTTATATATCTCTATATATATCAGAGCGTTATCCCAATATAAGAGAATATTTAAGTGTCTCCCAACAACTCATGGGTAAATTCTATTTATTTTAATGTCACACTAATAAAATATAAAATAAAATTGGGAAACTGTGGGGTTTTTAAGACAAAATATTAAAATTTGCTGCTGAGAGACCTTAACAAAGAGTTGGTGTAAAAGTGCTATTGTCATACCAGACTGTGCAGAGGAGACAGTAAAAATACATAAGAATAACCAGAGAACACTTAAAGCACAAGTCAAAGCACAATTACCCTTTGCTTTCATTACATAAAACCACAGATTTCCTGAGACACTTGCTAATATCTATGATTTTTAAAATAGTATAATGTACATTATGCCTCTATTCCTCTGTCTAACATAAATTATATACCTGGTAAATTACACATTGTGTTGAAAAAAATAGAAACCCCCACATATACAATGTTTTTATTTTCTCCTGCATTTCACATCCGTCTGATCTACCAATAAAGCTAATGCCCATTCAGGGGAATATGTTGTGGGATGACAGTACAGCAATATTAAGTAAGGCAAACATATGTTTCTTCCTTTTGCCATACTGCTTGTGACTGCCCCTGACTCTTGGTGGATTAGATCCCTCATCAGTTTGCCTCGTGCTGATGGAATGCCTTTTGCAGGTGTTTTGTTGATATAATGCAGAACACAGATTTCAAAAAGCTGAGCTCCCTAGTGCATAAAGCAGCATTAGCTCCTTGTTTTCCCTTATGATGCAGCCCACAGAGGTCTGCTCCAGTCTCTTACTTTGCAAAATTATCTTAGATATCATCATCCGAGTGAATGATACCAAAAATACCAAAAAGAAGGAATAGGATATTCAGATCCACATGTTTTTAATCATCATCTTGGTTTTGTTTTTCGGTAATCAGTGAAAGTCAGGTGATGATAGACCAGTATCATCACATACAGCAAATTTTTTTTTTTTTTCCAACAAGCTTTCCCATCTTAAATGCTGAGGATTATCCACCTACAGCACACAAAGCAATGAAGCTTTAAGTACAGTGAGAGTCAATGTCTGAGTTAAAGGTACTATTCCATTTTCATTCCATTTTTGTCCAGCTTGAAAAGCTGCAATTCAGTAAAAATGTATGTAAAGAAAATGTATCGGCTAAAATTTGACACTAACTCAACCCACCATCAGAAACTATATCATCCAGGGGAGACTCTGTGGGTTTTCATGGTTCTGAACACCCCCACCTCTCTGTGCTCATTCTCTACACAGATTAAAGTGTAGGTGCACAGTTTCTGGAAAAAGGCATCAACAGGAGGGAGAAAATAAAAACAACACAAGCAGAGAAACTCAAAGTTTATATTTTTATGTTAATGTGCTGGTAAGAAAAGGGCCTCATTTGGGAAGTCGTAAAAAAAAGCACGTTAGCAGATCTCCAAGTTAGAGTGTAGAAGCTTTCTCTGCAGATGGAGGATTTAAAAGAAGTAAAATGATAACCACATAGTCGAGAGACTAGAAAAGAGACCTTGATGTTTGATAGTTGTAATAACCTGCAGAGTGCTCTAATGGCTCAGGGATCAGGTGCAGAACTACAGCAATAACAAGAGCTGAATAATTATCTCAGCCATATCTGTATAACCACAGTCCCAGAGTATGAACTATATAAGGAGGCTTCAGCTCCCTCTCCAAGATTTCCTGAAATGTTAAATCACTGAATTGGGAGCACTTCCAGCATTAGTACTGCCCAGTTAGAAAGAAATAAAGCCCAGAATCCTCTAGTGGCAGTTCTAATGTCTTTGTTAATTATGAATTATGGGTAAACATGCAGACTCACAGAGGTCACGGCTGTCAGCAACAATACTTTTCAAGAAGGATTTTTATGAGGGTCTTTTTCATTTTGCCATAATGTCCTTTATATATACATAAAACGCACCCAGAATACAAAAAATAGTGTTTGTTTTTAGGGAAGATGTAATTATTTTCAACTTGTTTTCTACCCTCTGTACAGTCACATATCCACTGCCAGTACGACCCAGTTCATAACTCTGAGCTCCTCTGTGAATAACAACAGCTGTACAGTTCCAAGGACCAGGCGGAAAGAGTCACCGGGGCTGGGGTTAGGTTAATGATCAGACACTCTGTTAACAAAGTAGTGGTTTTCTCAGCAAACGGCCAGTCAGGATCCCATCAGCTGTAGTCACCTTTCACACACAATAGAGAAACAAAAGCTGCATACAGTATGCTTGATTAACCTCACTTAAATGGCAATGCTGATCTCAAATCTGTCCCAAGAGTGTATATAAACAGGATTAAAATTATATTATGTGTGGATCCCACCCAACAAAAGCAACTGGCACAAAATCATTTTAATTAGGTGGTAGCGGCTGTAACTCAGTCAACTTTGGCATTAATTCTTCTCTGTCCCATCAAAGAACTTTTGGGACTCACTGTAAGAGGTAGAAGGAATAAAGGACATTTACAGAAAACCTTGAATAACATGTTGCAGTAATTGTTGGCTTGTTTGTAAGAATGCTACGTGGAACTCAGACAACAACTTTCAAAATAGATGTGTGAAATTCTGCATGGAGAGTATAATCTTAGAGTTTTCAAGGTAGGCAACAGCCTTGTAACAAATTGCAAGGGAGGATTTACATAAGTAAAATTCAAAAGATTCTTGTCCAGTTTCTAAAAAACCTATTACTGCCACCTGAGTGTTTCAAAATCTCTCTGTGAGTTGAGAAACCATGAGACCTTGAGAACCATGAGAACACACAGGGTTTGTTTGGGTTTTCTGGTTGGTTGTTTTTGTTTCTTTTTTTTGTTTGTTTTTGTTTGTTTGTTTGTTTCCAAATAATGGCAAATATTGTAGAAAAACAGAAACAAAAAAATGTTGAAAATTAATTTAGAAACTTGAACATTTGTCACAGCACTGTTGATGGCTGACAAAGTTTAGTCCTTTAGATTGTGACAATCTTGAATGAGTGAAAAGTTCTCAACTCTATGCCATATCAGAAAGTATAGGTTAGATATTTCAAGTAGTCAATTATTACTGACTCTCATCCCGTGACAGAAATCTAACCTGGGGCCATAGGACTGGCATTAGGAAATTAAGGTCAAAATTATTCTGCTTTTGTTACCAGAGGTAAATCTTTTTTCCATAAAAATTTATCATTTTATCATTTAAACTCTTATCATTTAAACTCTTTGTGCTGAAGAAAGTCTGGTAAAGAAAGGAGGGGTAACTACAAAGCCTCTGCACTTTCTTGGAAGAAACAACGATTGCAGGAAAAAGAAATCAGAGAGGTTGAAATCCTTATCACTTTCCCTGGCATAGACTATAAACCCGTGTAATCTGCTATATATTCCATAGGGGGCACATTAGCAACATGGGAATGTCATAAGTAGAAAAACATGTTTTTCATACCAAAATATCACTAGCAGGTAAGAAGACTGACCATTATGTTACATAATAAAGATAAGTCATGTGTACTTGAATAGTTAACAGATGGACTAATTAGAGGCTGAATTATTTGTGGTATAACTGATAGCTGGTGAAATCAAGGTTACTGAGGGAAATGGACTTGACTTTGGAAAAAACAGAGGGTATTTGCAGGGCTAAGGCAAACTGCTTCTCAAAAGAAAGGGTTAACAAGCAGTGAAGGAACAGAAGTGCATCTAATTAAAAGGCATACCAAGGCATGCAGAGAGAATACAAGGGTAAGCAAATGGCAGAGACCACATTTGTGTGCGATTCATGGAGAGGCAAGCATGGAATAATATATAGAAAACCCGTACGAAGGGCAAGGTGTCAGGAAGGTAAAATAAGCTTCCATCTTAATAATATATGTTATTTTTGTCAAAAAAATGGTACTAATAAATATAGAGAGACATATATTGAGAAAAAAACAACAACGTGAAGAGGAGAAGAGCTATCTGTCTGGGGGCATCTGTGAATACAAATACTGTACAAAGACTTGGTTGAAGACACAAAAAATCTATGGATAAAAGTGAATTTTAAGAGAGAAGTTCAACATCATCTCATTTAAAATAGTTTATTATCTTGCATGATGACCTTTGGAAATATCTCCTCTGCCCAGACTGCCATATAAAAGAAGCCCATGGGAAAAATAAAATTGCTACATAGGTAAGTATCATTGTTTAACCCAAAAAATGCATAAAAGCCTTAAATGCAAAACACATGAATGAGCCAAGAATTATCCTTCTATGCTAGCTTCTACTATTATGTGTTTGTGGACCCGTCACGTAGCTGAAACCATCACTGTCTGGGCTACCATAGCACAATGTTAAGAATGGAAAAGAAATATTTATAACTGTTAAAACTTGGCAAACCATTTTGCAGGTGTAGCTCTGGGTCAGCACTCGTCAACAGGCTGTAGAATCCACATAGGAAACTTAAGAAAAAACACTGTTGTGTAACGCATCGCCCAGGTTTTAACTATTACCATGAAATCACAAGATACTAATCAAAGAGGTCTAAACTAGGAAGGACCTTCTTTTAGTGGGTATGCATTTGAGAGCACTTCCAAGTAGTAGAAACAAAGCTAAAAGGAGTGTAAAACTGGCAAAGTACTCTCTGTTTCTAGGACAAATTTTGACAAGTCCAGAGGAGAAAGTGACTCAACCTTACAGAAAGCTTGAGAGAGCAATTCCAGATGACTGGGCAGAAAGAAAAAAACAGCTGAAGCACCTCCAATTATACATACATAGATATATATACACACACGTGTGTGTGTATTGAGACGAAGATGAAAATGGTATGTATAAAGGATTTCTGCACAAAGTTGACCATGCCATAATAGTCCACAGCAGGAGGGCAGAAAGCTTAGGCATAATCCTCAGTGCCCATTTGGGCATTGAGAAAGGCAAGAAAACAGCCTAGGGTATTTTATTTCAGTCAGAATGAATGATGCCACAGAAGGTCAAGGGTTAAATCCAAATTCTTGTGTAAAGTAACTGGCTGAACCACAGTGAAAGCTTCTCTTTAGGTATGAAATGCACTGATGTAAGTACAACAAACAAAACCACTGGAATCACATCACATTGCTCTAGTTTGGATCCAAGATTGGCACGTTATTTCAGTTCAATGAAAAAGGTCACCCCTTGATAACAAACTCCTTTCCATCGTGTGGTCTAACACCATTGACAGCATCTCTTCATTGACCAAAATGGGCTTTCCAGCAGCATTTTTTGCATTTCTAATTCAGTTGCCGGACGACGCTGTAGCAGCAGTGTAATAACACTTTATAAATCATCTTTTTTTGGAATGGGATTCCTGATGGGTTAACATCTCCTAAATAGGCCACAATTGCCCTCATTTCTAGGTTGCGCACAACAGCTACTCCTCCAGCAATGTGTTATTTAGGGGCACTCGCTCAGAGCCTTCTCTGAGGCCCCAGACAAAAAACCCAAAACCAATTTGCTGGAATTTGGTACATTTGTTGACCCAGAAAAAACAAGTGGAACTGAAGTACTGTAAAAAGTTATAGGAAGTTATACAAGTAAACTATAAACTGGTTCTAAACAAAGCAGCAAAGCGTTACCTTATACGTACCGTTTCTTACCCTGTAGCCAGCAAAGACAAAGCTTTGTAAGGAACATATTGGACCCATCATTTTGCCCATGGCAAAATAAATGCAGGGAGGCTGTCCAGTCTCGTCAGTTGATCCTGTTTCTTGGCAGAGACCCTGATCTCAGTTACACTCCAGAGCTGTTGCTCTGTCTCACGTAACCAACTATGCAAATAGTTAATTTTTTCAAGCTGACAACCAAACTTCAAAAAAACCTCACAACAATACTAGGGGCTTGGATCAACCCAAGAATAGTCTTTACAGCAAAACAAAATTACCATTTCACACTCTAAAAAGGAAATTAGATTTGTTACAAAATGAAAACACTTTGTTACAAAATGTAGAGATGAAATATTTCTAGGGTGGGTGAAAAAAACCCATTGAATCTGAACTGAATTCACAAATAATTTGGCTCCTCAACTTCACACAATAAGCCTCTTGGCTGATTACTGCAATTCTTAATTAGGAATGAAGCTGCACTCACTGAGCGAGGGCAAGCATATATATCACAGATG